>NC_132902.1:23494445-23704445 GCF_030463535.1 Salminus brasiliensis
GAACTTCACTGACTGCTGTGAGCTCTGAGGCCAATTCAGTAAAACACTGGAAGCCAGAGAGTCCCGCTGTAATCCCACCACCACACCTCATCTGGCCTCGGGCTGCTGCTCCGAGTGGGTGGGAGTGTTTTGTCCCATTTCCTCTCTGAGCTGTGTGGGAGTGCGTTTGTGTGACTGATTGTGTGTGTGTGTGTGTGTGTGTGTGTGTGTGTTCCTTCCTGACTTTATCGTGCCCTTGAGTGTTTACTTGCGGTCACCTAGAAAAACAGGCATGTTCTATGTGAGCAGGAGACCACCGGGTTGGAGGCTGATTTTCTCGGGTCTGCCTGCTTTGGCTGTCACTTTGGCTCATGTTTGCTGGAGTCCAATCAAAAGCTGCCATGCTTAGAGAGCATAGCCTCACTGGTCAGTCTGTTGGAGTCGGTGGTTATTTCTTTTGGCTGGTCACTGCATGCCCTCAGCCTACATCTGTGTATTTGAGCAAATAATCATTTTCTTACTTCTACAGAAAGGCACTGAGGAATAAGAAGAAGCTACACTGCTGCAGTATGTGTCAACGCTGTCAGGCAAAAACCTTGAATCTCCAAAACAGCAACTTTACAGGAGAGGGAAAAAACGCCCTTCATTTTGGAGCATTTCTATTGGTCATCATGAAATCTTGACATCTTGAAAATGTCAGATACAAGCTTTTTAAATGACAACAGCAGCTGACCTATCTGCCATTACATGTCTAATGGACTCCACAAGGCCTCTGAAAGCAGATCCTTTTAGTCCTGTAACTTGTGAGACGGGGCCTTCATGAGCATCACTGAGCCTTGGGCGTCCATGACCCTGTCGCTGGTTCACCGGTTGTCCTTCCTTGGAGCACTTTTGGAAAATACTGACCACTGCATTCCAGGAACACTCTACAAAACCTGCATGATGTTTTGGAGATGTTCTGACCCAGTCGTCAAACACATCGCCTTCAAGAACTGACTGTTCACTAGCTGCCTAATACACCCACAACTTCACAGGTGCCACTGGAACCAGATCATCAATGTTATTCACCTCACATGTCGGTGGTTTTAATGTTATGGCTGATTGAAATACTAGTTCTGGAAAGTTCTGATCCGACACACCTGGTTCTACTATTCAGAAGCTATTCTGAAGGCCTGCTGGGTGGTAGAGCATCAGGACCAGCGTTGGGAACCTTAGGTACATAAGGACACTTTAGAACCATGAGCAACTTAAAGAACCCTCTGAATGGTTCTCCGCATACATCTAAAGCCTGTTGCTGCATGATTCTTCAAAGAACCTTTCAAAAATGGTTCTGCATGGCACCAACAAGGGTTCCAGCATTGCTAGAAGACAGAGAGGCTTTTCCATATTGCATAGCACCCTTGTAAGCCTGCCAGTGTTCCCATCAGTGACAAAATAGTTGGACGTTCAGGAGCTACACGTCATCAAACAAGCTGTTGAGTTCTGGTAATCATGAGCTGCCAGCTAATGGAGGTTATTTTCCCTCAAAGATCAGCTCATGAGCGGTCAGCCTCTCCAAATGAAGGTACGCACTGCCCTCTGCTGGAGGCAGAGAGTCCATCGGACATCAATCCAGCACTAGAATTGATATACAAGCCGAGGTTCACCCCCCCCCCCCCCCACACACACACACACACACAGATACACACTCAGTTTCCAGTTTATTATGTGCACTAACATTGTACCTGCACTCACTGGCCATTTTATCAGAAACACAGAGCACATATATATTCTCTTTGTAGGTTCACAGTTCTGTGTACATTGACTGGCCACTTTGTTGGAAACCACTTATTTGTAGCTCCACCTTGCTGGTGTACGATTACAGATGTTGGTATCTACACTATCACTATCTCTAGGCATTCATCTGTGGTCAGTTGCTCATAGAGCCGCTCTTGGCTGGATGTGTTCGTGTAGTAGAATTGTCAATCTGGCAATCACCTGACTTGTGACATTGATCCATTCGCACCAGCACCTCACACACTACCATTAACACTACCACATCAGTGTCTCTGCTGTGCTCAGAATGGTTCACCGCCCAAATAGTATCTGGTCAGTGGTGGTTACAGTACTGTGGAAGCCTGAAACTGTTGTTTTTGTTTTCTCAAACAGCATAAAGCATCTCAAAATAAACATAACAAGAAAAGATCTCAAAATAATGAGATAATCTCAAAATATCAAGAAAGTATTGATATCTCAAAATATTGACTTGACATCTAAAAATAATTTGTTAATATCTCAACACAATGTTATTTAATGACATTAATTAAGTAAAGTAATGACTTATAGTCATAAATAATGAGATAGTATCTCAAAATAGTGACTTAGTATTTAAAAAATAATGAGATATCTTAAAATACCAACATAGTATTTCAAAATAATAAGATAGAACCTTAACATAGTGACATAGTATCTCAAAAAAGACTTAGCACCTTAATATAATGAGATAAAACAGTAAGAAATAGCAAAATTAATGTGATAGTATCTCAAAATAGTGACTTAGTATTACAAAATAATGAGATAGTATCTCAAAATAATAAGATAGTCTTTTAAAAAAACTACATATCTCAAAAAAGTGACATAGTATCTCAAAATAGTAACATCATATTTCAAAATAATGAGATAGCATCTTCAAATAGTGACATAGTATCTCAAAATAATGACTTAGCGCCTTAAAGTAATGATATAGTGTCTCAAAATAGTGACTTAGTATTTCAAAACAATGAACTAGTATTTTTAAATATCTCCAACAAGGTAGAAATGAGAAATGTTGCTCATGACACTTTTATTATGAGGAACTTTTCATATTATTCAGTATTATTACTAATTCAATGTTACCATGTAGGATGACTTGATTCTAAATTATAAAAAATTCTAATGAATTCTAATTCCTTTTTAATAAACTGGCAGCTCCATGAATCTCAGCGCAGCAGCACAGAGTAGGCAGAGTTTCTGGACTCAGTGAGGATCAGGGTTTGTGGAAAGGTGTTGCTCCATATTTTTGCAGGTCCTTGAGTCGTGGCCATGGCCAAGGCTGGAGAAGAAGCACAGTTTACCTCAAGGCCTCCAGCCTGTCAGACGTTGCAGCTTGAAGTACTGGCATGTGATGAGCTGCACAACAGTGCAGGGCTGTTTCTGGACTAAAGGATAGCAGTAATCTCTGAGTATCTGCCCCTTTCTATAGAGCCACAATCAACTGTGCTGACCTGTCCTTTCACCAGTGTTTAAGCCTTCACCCGTAAACATTTACGCACACATTAGGCCACTGTGCGCCTTCTGACGATGCTATTTGTTTATTTGGCAGGTTTGCTTGTACAGTGTCACCTTACAGTGCTAATAGGTAGGCCTGTGTCAGAATGATGAATGCACTGTACGTAAAATAATCCATTGTGATTTACATATGCAATATGCAGCATAATAGCCAAGTCAGTCACTAGATGGCGCTGTCTGTCTTAAGTATTTACTTCAAATTCAAGCCTGTGACCAAGACCCGCCATAACATTAAAACCACCAGCCTAATATTGTGCAGGCCTCCACAAGACCTCTGAAGAAGACCTCCTGTGGCCAGCAGATCCATCAAGTCCTAAAAGTTGTGAGGCGGGGCTTGCTTGGAGCATTTCTAGTAGTAGGGACTGACCACTGCATACCAGGACCACTCCACAAGACCTGCATGATGTTTTAGAGATGTTCTGACCCAGTCGTCTAGCAATCACAGTTTGTTGGATTTAGTTGGGCCTCAGGTTGGGTTTTGGAAGGGTTTTAAGAAGCACCACCCTCCTGCATGTAACCACAAGTGGTCAGATTGTGTAGAGCTCAGTCTAGCTCAATGTTCTCCAGCTCCAGTGCTGTCGTCCACCTGCACTGCACAGTTTGGTGTATTTCTTGCACCTGAGTCCCATCATTTGCTTATGATCAGTCCTGCTGGAGCTGGATCAGGTGTGGTAAAGCAGGAAAAGCATGATGCCTTGCAGGTGGACTGCAGGACTGGGGTAGAGACTGTGACTGTGAGTAAGGGGACATTCGTGCTTTCTTTTACTTCTCCACAACTCAAACAGGGCTTGGACCTGGGCTTGGACCTTGCTTAGGCAGCGGATCTTACAGTCCTGTCTATGAGTTTAATTGGGAACAGAGCACCTTAAAATACAAGGTTTTAACCCTTTATATAATCTATTATGTTTTATTATGTATTAAGTTTATGACTTTGGCCAGTAGTGGTTCTCAATCCTGGTCCTGAAGTATCATTACCTTGCACTTTTTTTAATTGGCCCTGCTTGTAACACACCTGAAGCTACTAATGAGCTCCTTACCAAGCCCCTCCTGGGTGCCAGAACAAGCCCAACACTACAACAGGGGTCATCAATCCTGATTCTGGACGGCTGGTAACTGCATAACTCCAGCATAACTCAGACAATTTCTCTGATTAATCTTACCAGGTGTATGAGAGGTGTATGCGAGTAGGAAATCTCTGAACTGTGCTGAACTCTCAGCCTTCCAGGAACTGGGGCACCGCCAGGGGTTTTGGGCCCCCCACCCTAACAATTCTGCCAATATACTCAATTAATACATTTTTCTGGACCCTTGTCAGTCACAGGCCTTTAGAATTGCCCTAACCCCTGCCTCCAGGGCCAGGGGTTGATGACCCCTGCAACACAACATGTGGTAGGTAGTGGTAGCTGCTGCAGGACCGGGACATGCTCAGTGGTGTTATATATCCCCAGCATATGAAATGAATGTGTTCATTGATTTGTAATCGATTTTTATTATGTTTGATGTTTTATTATGGTGTTATTATGTTTTGTTTGGTTTATAAAGATTGTAAAGATAAAGTGAAGCAGAATTACATTCATTAAGCTCATTATTAATTTAATCAATTATAATCATGTCTACAAATGTAAATGTAGGTAGGTCAAGCTGTTATCCAGGATCTTATACAAACAGTATGACTATTTCTCAGTGAATAGAGAGTCTGCAGCTGTGAATAATCATTGTATTTCTATTTATATATATATATGCTATAGTGCATATATGTGTGTGTGTGTATATGTATTGTATTATATAACATATATATTGTATTATATATATATATGTATTGTATATATATATATATATATATATAATATATGCCTAAAACACATTTAAACAATTACAACTTAACTTGGGAATAGTAAATAAAAAAACATAGAAAACATACAGACAATATTTTATTTTACAATAACATAAATGTAACAGTATTTCCAATATAATAATACAGCTACTGCATATTTTATATTTACACTGTAAAAACATTATATATTAGTTTAGCCCAAAACAAAATATCAGGTGGTAACAAACAGGTTAACAAGTGTGGAAAAGCTGACTGATGGGCATATGATCTTTCATAATACATAACAACATATAAACATATATATATACATATACAACATATAAATGCTTTATTAGAACTTATGTTTGATATGTGTTAAAGGGAGATTCTTCCTTTAGCAGATCTTTTATGTCCCCAGGTCATCAATTGGCATTAGAAAAATGAAAATGAAATAAATAAATAAGTTAGGAAGTAATTATTTCTTACAACACTACAAATGTACATAACTATTATGAATTCCATTGTTTTTAATATTTTGCTACTTTGACATTGTTCTTAGCCTAGAAATTCGCTCTGCTTTAAACAAACATAAAAAATAAACATTTAATTAAATTAAAATAATTACATGTGTTTCTTATAATAACTTAGACACACAGAATGTGTTATTTACGTTCATAGCTACTCATATTTTGCATATATATGAACACTATACTTCTACACCTTACTGTGCCCGGATGTAAAGGTAAATACTAACATATAATTTGCAAAAAATAGATTTACTTAAGGCAAAAGTGAATACAAATTTCTGAAGAAAGGCCAGAAAACGGCTATGGGCGGAGTTATTAACGAGAATGGGCGTGTCGTTTGCTGTTGTGGGCGTGGCTTGCAGAGTGCTTCGCCCTTTGGTTAAAGTCGACCTCGCTCTGAAAGCAAGCTCTGCAGTGAGTGACTTTGGGAGCTCCGGTGGAGCATGGGCTTCAGTTTACCTCCAAAACTTTCTAACACGGCGTGACCAGACAGCGAGCCCCCATCCCTCAGAAACAGCGGTGAGTTTCCGTCGTAGTTTTCAGTAGTTTTTCCATTTGTGCTCATCCACGGTTCTAGTGTGAGGAAGAGGAGCGTGGGAAATTCACTAGTCAGCAACAGGCGAGTCAGGAGTTTGCTGAGCTTTCTGTGGCAACCACACACCCACCTGGCCCTGATACACAGCGGCACTGCACTGCACTGCACTGCACTGAGCTGGGAGCTTATTTGAGGTGTAATGTGAGGGATATCTGGAGTAATATGAGCTGGTGAGGAGACAGAGTTGCACCTGAGATGTTTTAACTAGCGTTAGATCTTCTGGAGTTTAGGAAGTATGGCTTATAATGCAGATAAGACTAGAAGAACCTACAGGTTTTAATGCTGCTGCCTCTGTTTTACCTCCATTTACCTCTATTTATCTCTATTTACCTCATCTCACTGCTGCACCACTGTTCTAGCTACCTGGCCTAGAACCCTATGGAAAGATTTGCAGGGCTCTAAACTCTACAGAGGTTCAGCCTAGATGTCCTGATGGAGACACTGTGTTTGAGGACACCTATAAAAATGAAGGTACTACAGGGGGTTCTTTGAGTGATGCCACCAAAGAGCCACAATTGGTTCCATAAAAAGCCATGTCAGTTTTACCTGTTTAAAGGTTCTCCACACACATCTCACAAAAATGGTTCTTCATTGAACCCAAAGTGGTTCTTACATGGCGTCTCTCGAAGAACACCTTTGGAGCACCTTTATTTTTCACAGTGTTGAGGTCGAGGTGTTTCAGCCCTGGTTTAGTTTTAGTCCTAACCTAACAAACCTGACCCAGCCCATCAAAGAGTTTAGGAACAGATGGATATCAGAATCAGGAGGTGTGTTGAGGGTTGGGTTGGGTTGGGTTGGGTTGGGCTGGGCTGGGCTGAAACCTTTGAGGAGGAGGGTGGGTCTCCTGGATCAGGACTGGGCCTACTTTAAGAAGAGTGTTGGGGGAGTGTTAGGAGTTCTGGATGTCGGGTGGAGCAGTTGGCAGTTCCTACGTGGGTTTTCCGTTGGTGTATATAATGAATGTGTTTGCTTTGTGATCCAGTTAATCATGTGAATGGTGTCAGTAGAACCATGGCAGCACCAAGTTTGCGAGTTCTAGATACCGTTCTAGATTCTATAGAGTCCAGTGGTGGTAATAAAGTACATATAAAAAAATGTATGGAAATGCTACAAATAAAGTTTATAATCACTTATAATAATGATAAGGCTGGTACCAAATGTCAGTTCCAGATGTTTTATTCCATATTTTGAGAACTTTTGAGGTTATAAAATTCTAAACTAGACTTTGAAATACAAAGTTCTGCATTTTAATTTTTGCAATTCTTATTTTTCTATTATTTAACATCAAAAAACATATTTTACACACCTTTTTTTTACACGCTTCTACATCCCAACTGCTTTGATTTTATTGATGTGTTTCCAAACTTTTGAACAATGAAAAAAAAATCCATCTATTGACCTCTCTATTGGCCACTATTCTTCAGTGTCTTTCTGACTGTTTAAGTTAAGTTAACTCTATCGGTCATTCCAGTGGGTTGACCACAGTCTTCAGTTTTGCATATGTGCTGTAATGTGCTGTAGCAGTTCCCCTGCACACATTTGTAGTAGTAAAAGCAGCCTGTTTATAAAAAAAGAGAAAGCAACCCTCCACAGTTGTTTGTTGTTCCTGGTCTCTGTCGTTAAGGCCAGTATGACCTTCAGTTTCACGCCACTTGAAAGTTAATTCAAAGTCAAATGAGCAGTCTGAGGAGCGGCCCGAGCCTTTTGATATGAGTATAAGCTCTAGGCCCAATCCAGCGTCAAATTAGCCCGGCCCTTTTGTCCCGTTCAGGCATCCTCTCTCTTCAGCATTATCTGGTGTAGGGAAGGCACACCTCACATAGGCATGGGCCCGTTGCTTCCTTCCCCTCCTTTCTGAGCCTCGGTCTTCCAGTGGACGATCAAAGGGTGGTTATGGCGTCATCCTCAGTGCCATGTGAGGGCCATGAGCAGGAAAGGCAGTGGTGTGCTGGAATGTGGGATGTTATTTCACAACAACCACAACATGTATCAATAGTCACCTAATGTGCTCTATATGGACAAAAGTATTGAGACACCTGCTCATTCAAGAGTTTCGTTGGAGTAACTGTCTCTTCTAGGAGCATTGTTGTGAGGATTTGATTTGCGTTGAGTGACCAGAGCATTACGGAGGTCAGAACTTATCCCAAAAAGTATTGGATGGAACACCAACCATCATCAGAGAACACAGTTCTTCCACTGCTCCACAGCTCAATTCTGGGGGGCTTTATACCCCTCTAGCCCACGCCTGGATTTAGCTGGCATGGTGCCAATATAGGTTCATGTTTATCTGCTTCAGAAAGTCCTATTCTATTGGCAGTACCTCTCTGCAGGCACTAGACAATCTGTGTGTGTGCATTTTTGCACATCTGGGGCAAAAAGTAGCTGAATGCATTGATTAAAATGGGTGTCCACAGACTTTTGGACACATAGTGCAAAGCAGGTGCTGTTTCCACGTTGCAGTTTTCAGAACTAGTAAAAGCGGTTTCAGTTGTGTGCTACTCTTTAAGAAATAGTATTTTCTCATTTGTGATGTTAACTAGAACACATGGATGAACAGCTGGATGCTTTGCAGATGCAAACGGGACCCGTTTAGTAGACTGACTCATGCAGTGTTTTCAAACTGCATAAAAAATAGCAATGGCAGTTCTGCAGAGGCGATTAGCTGTGGGCGAAGGGTGAGGATTTTTAGCTGGCACAGGCCATGCGGCCTTCCTCTCGGTCAGAGGCCAAAACTTAGGCACTTCCAGAGGATACAATGAAAGGAAAAGGAGCTACATTAACACTCCCATGTCCCTGTGTGCTGGATACATGTGATACTGAGGCTGAAAGAAACTATTGTGCCGTCTCCTCTCTCTTTTTTTTTTTTTTTTCTCCTGCGCTGTGCTTTTTCCCGTGCATAAGGGGACATGTCGCTATTTAGCTCGGCCTCATTGTTCTCCCTCCTGCTCTTTTATGAAAGCTGGAGCGTTTGAGTCCCTTCTGCTCCCCTGTGTATCGATTGTAATCCAGGAAGACTTGCTTGCTCGCTTCTTTGCGGGATAATTTCACTCATCAGAGGTGAACTCTGCTTATTCTGCTGAGATCCTGTGCTAATATGCAGGTCTTGAAGGCAGCAGTGCAGTCTTTTTTTTGTTGTTGTTGTTGTTGATGAATGGGCTTGTGGTGGCCAGTGTCATGTCTGGCCGTGGAAGCCTCATTCAGCCTAGACCAGCCTTAGTCATCTGTCTTCTGGGGTGGAGAAGAACCATGAGAATGGTGTGTTTATTTGTTTGTGGTATCAGTGGAGTCCACAGGAGGCTGATAAAGGCTCTTTGATGCCTGGAGGGCGGTGATATGTATATTGCTTTGTGTTTGTAGAGCTCGCAGGGTCATTGCTCATTGTCAGAAGCAAGCAGATGAATTAAACCGTCCTTTTTAGAACCATAGAGGTGCAACTGGATACCTGAATGAGTGCTATGTATGTGAAAGAGACTATAGCCTACCTCAGGCTTGATCGACATGCAAGAAATGACCTTGAGGCCATAGTTTCTGCACAGCTCCGCTCCACCATTGTGCATGTCTTTGACTCAGTGAAAACAGGCTAGTGCTTATTAATGTTATGACAGCTGTGCCTGTCTTGGTATGATATTTTCTCATGTTTCATAGGCTTGGAGTTCACAGCCCCATGCTCCTCTTGGCCCTCACCTTTTTATCTCCCTGACCCCAGGCTCTGGACTGTAGCACTGTTTGCTTTCCTAGCTAGGATTTATTTTCTCAGAGGCCCAGTCTATAGCTTATACCCAAGCCACCACTTGCTTTGGTCACTGCAGTGTTAAGAATGTGTTGGAGATTATAGCGTCTGCGTCCAGACTGAAACACCAGTTATTTAACCGCCTGGGCCTGTTTGCCGTACCCATATGATCCATGATGTAAACGGGCTTGCCTGAGGTATTGTACTGCGCTGGATCCAGTAAAGCCCTGAGTGAATCATGGCTGGCAGTTTTGGAGTCACTACAGGGGTTTTTACACTAGCCGTGTTTGCTCTGCAATGATGACGTTAAGTTAATAACACACAGCCCAAGGAATGACCGTTGAGTCCCTTCTTGTTTGGCTTGTGTTGTCAACTGCAGTGCCTTCCCAGAGAGCTCTGTTGGGATTTAACATGGACTACACACACACTTCATTCATTGTTGAAGACAAATAAACTCCATGACCTAATCAAAGGTCGCCAGACTTTTTAAAGTCTCATTAGTCGCAGTTAGAATTTCAAAACATTTACAGGAGTCATTATTTGGATATGAGGGCATCCAGTTTTGGACCAATAATGAGCTTATGGCTTTGTTTGCATAGGTGAGGCTTTTCCAGAGTGAGGGATTTGGTCCTTTCGCTCAGCATTCCCAATGGAGTCATTTAAAGTCGGTGGCCTTCAAAACACCGGACTACAGCAGAGCTACACTCAGCCTACCCGTACAAAAGGCCAAAACAACAACAGCAGCTATGGCCTGAGCATCAGAGTCCAAGGCATAGATGGACATCCCTATGTGGTTCTGAATAATCAGGACAGGGGGCCCAACCCTTATGCTGCCCCCAACAATAATGGGTTCATTGACTCTGAAGGGTCCTTCATCGATAACTATCAGGATTATGACTTCAGAGGAGCCAGGGAACACATGTCCAGTAACCCATTCGCAGAATATAGAGCCCAGAATCAGAAGCCAAAAGCCGGCCCTCAAAATGGTGTCTCTGAGCCCAAAGAGACTCAAGCGAAGAAGACACCTTCTCTGCTAAACTTCCAGAAGCATCCAGAGCTCCTTAAGCCTTATGACCCAGAGAGTAACACCCTTGATACCTTCAATAGTGTCCCACCCCAACCTCTCTCTGCTACTGAGACCAGAAACCTCTATCCAGGGTCCTTGCCCAGAGGGACATCTACAGCTATTACTCATGAAAGATCCTCCAGCCTGGACCAACCAAAAGGCGTAGATCCACCAGTACAGGACACAAGGAAACGGCCTCAACAGCAAGCCATTCCTCAAACGTATCCGTCTAAAATCCAGCCTCAAACTGGTTCATTTAAAGCCCAACCGCAGACACAACCTCAGCCTGTTTCTAAACCTCCAGCTCATGCACAACCCCAGGCCAAGACCCAATCTCAACCCCAAGTAAAGCCTCCATCCCCTTCCCAGCCACACCAACGCCTTCCAGTTCCTCAGGCAGCTTCCACCACCAGCGTTCCCACCGAACAGTCTTCTTGTAGGACCCCGAGCACAGCTAGCAGCGCCAACTCCAGCCTAGAACGAAGTCGCAGACAACCTGATGTTCTTCCCTTGCGAAGGACTGACTCCAGCGGCCCTGTGCTTCAGTCGTCGCGCTCCCGCCATTCTTCCATGTCCTCAACTACACCAACCAAGGAAGAGCAGCTGGAAGCGCTGTATGCGGACACCATAAACCGCCACGAGAACCGCCGCTATATCCCCTTCTTGCCAGGAACAGGCCGTGATATTGACACTGATTCCATTCCAGGTGTGGATGAGCTCATTAGTAAATTTAATGGCAAAGAGGGCCATCAGAGGAGAGGACGGACGGGCCGAAGAAATCGAATCAACCCGGAGGATCGCAAGCGCTCCCGGAGCGTGGACAGTGCCTTGCCCTTCGGCCTCCAAGGAGATGCAGAGTATCTGGATGAAGTGAGCCGAAACAGAGGAAGGTCCACTGAGCATCTGCTTAGGCCTTCACAGCTTCTGCAAAAGTCCCCCATGTCCCCGCCGTCCACTTTGGGATGCAGAGCAGTCTTCAGAGATGTGTCGTGGGTCAGCAGTGCACCTGGCTCTCCACAAGGAACAGTGTCCAGTGCTACAGCTTCTATCATGGGATATAAGAAGCCACTTTCTCGACCCTCCATTCTGCCTTTGGAGAACAAGGCAGCTGAGGCAGAGAAGATAACACCAAGCACAAAGACTCTGACCAGTGTGGCAACAGCATCCTTGTCCAGACCGGCTTCACACAGCAGTAAGAAGACAACTTCGGAGGTCGACGGCGAGGTAAGAAAGCTCAGTCTTCTCGTTCGTTGAAAATTTTCAGCAACTGATGCTGAAGATCTCAGGTTGTAATGTGGCAGTAAGATTAATTGGCTCAAATCTGGAGTTTCTAAAGGTTTTAAAATGTCCTTGCTGTTTTTCTTTGAGATGGAAATATGCTGGAAACGTCTACTGCTCACTGATGTTTTATGCTTTTTATGCTTTTTCCTGGAACAGACAACACCTGATCTTCTCAAAGGTCAGCAGGAGCTTTCGCAACAAACACACGAGGAAACTGCCAAGCAGATCTTATTCAACTATCTCAAAGATGGGTAAGTTCTCAGAAAACTATCCTTTTCTTTTTCAGCTGTCCAAACACAAATCCCAACGATTTTAGAGGGATTATTCTCCCTTGAGCTTTACATTCCTTGTCTTAATAAAAACATAACCTCTGAGTAATGTTTAGACAGGCAGCCCGAGTTCGAACTCCGGCATTGTTCTCTAGTTTAAAGATCTCTCCTCACTCAGTTACAGAAGGTCTTGTGGTTGCTGTGGATGCGTCATTACATCAAAATTAAATTTTCCAGTAAAAGCACGCAAATGGGTTTTATCATAGTCCAGCTCATAGCTATAACAGTACATGCATTCAGACTGTCCAGCTCAACCTGCAGTGACTGGACTCAGCTGTTTAATTAATACCCCTACATACACACCCCCACACACAAAAGCATGCCACCCCCACAGTACCGTGACTCAGTACAGAAGCGGGAAGAGGTATCCTGTTGTGCCTGACACAGCTTTCGCTTAAGGGCAGCAGCAGGTCAGCGCAGTGAGACTAAATGGTGGCCCAGCTTCACCAACGTGATACGACAGTCTTTCCTCAGATGGACATATGAATGTCCTTAAACCAGCAGCTGCAGAAGCATGTTGATGCTCCACTGACAGTAATAAGCAGAATGGCATCTCTGTCATTCCCACTCCAGGCTGGAACGCTGCTACTGCACATTAGAACTTTGATAGAACTTGCACAAGACGGTGTGTAACCTGCCGTAGCACCACCACACACACACACACACACACACACACACACACACACACACACACACACACACACACGGGAAGTTATTAGACTGCAGTGTTGTAAAGGAGCTGGGAGCTGATCGGTCAGGGAGGAGAGTCAGACTGGATTATAAGATATTAAACACTATAAAAGTCATTTTAAAAAAAAAATGTCCAGATTGATTATAGAAACGGATACTAAAAATAGCTCATCTGATCTAAACTGCAGGGCTGAATTATTTATACAAACACTAAGATCAGATTGGATCTGTATCAGCTGAGACGCAGCATTAAGAGTCTCGGATTGGATCAGGGGGCAAAATAAGCTGATCAGGACATCCCTACCTGAATCCTACATGCTTAACCAAACATAAGGATGTGAGGCCCATTTTTTAATATTAGCATATTCATTTACGCTGTGTTCGTAACTCCACTCCACTGTTATCAGACTGTTTTCTCATAAAGCGTTATTTCTCTTGTCCAGAAGTAGAATGTTCTCCTCCCTAAAACACTTTGTTTCTTATTAGCCAACTCCCTCGTTTAGTGGAATTAAGGGAGTGGATATTTGTGAGTGTGTGCGAGAGGGAGAGAGGGGTAGGGAGAGTCAGTCCTGGGACCATGCACCTCCTCCCACAGGATCGAGTCAGGAGGTCTGCTCTGTTCTGCTTAACGAGGGTTAAGGTTCCCCCCAGAGCCGCTGCTTGTTTCCTGTTGTTCTCGTCTAATCCTGCACGATCACTGCTTTGCTTCAGAGGCACTGCAGACGAGTCCCATGGTCCTGCAGTGCTCGGGTAGTGCTCTCCCATAACCAGCCTTGAGGTCTTCCTGTCAAAAGTTGTACCCTCTCTGCAGTGCTTCAGTGGAGAAAAATGAAGCAGAGAGATTCTAGCCAACCTGGGCTCAGATAGACTACTGAAAACATGCACAGTACTGTGCAGAGGTTTATCCACTTAACCCCATTATCTAAAGTCATTCCTCTCAGCAGTAAGCGTGAGTAAGTGTTTACAGTAGAAGCTCCAGATCTCATCAGAAGAGATAAAGCAGGTAAAAACATAAATCCAGTAAAAAGGAGGAACAAGAGCTTCTCATTCTGAAGAAAGAAAGTAGTGAGATCTTGTCGGTGAGCTAGTCTGAAGAGCAGAGCTCGGTTCCTCCAGGTTTCTCCTGGACGCCCCCCAGTCCAGCCAGCACAGCGTGGAGGATGTGTTCAATCAACTCCATCAGCAGCAGCAGCAGCTCACCTGATTTACCATCATTCAGCCCTGATTTACCACCAAACCAGGTGTTGATCTGAGGAGAACTCTAAATAATACTAGACTCCATGAGAGAGGAGAACTTTGGAGATGTTCTAATGATGAACACAGTGATGGAGAACCACCTCCACTTTCTGTAGGAGTGTTATTATTAGACTCTCACAATGCAATGGAAAGAGTGGGCTCCACAGATTCAGGAAAGGTTAGAATCGTATTTCTGTGCTGTATTTTCACAAAGATACTAATAGAAACATCAACAAACATCAAATATGACCTGTCAGTGCGTTTCCTGATCCCAGAGGGTTAAATAGCCTCCTGAATTGGAATTTTTAGGTGAGTAAAGTTCAGCCAAACTATAAGAAAAATCTTGCAGAATTGGTCTAGGGGTTAAGAGAAGGAAAAAGATGGTATCAGATTACTTTCGGTATCAGCAGATACACTAGGTTACAGTATCAGTATCAGACTTGAAAAGGTGATATCGTGCCACCCCAGTTATAATAACCTGAATCCCCAGAATGCCTCACATTCACTAAACATTGAGGTGCTTTGATGACCAATATCCAGCAGCTATTTGATGTTTAATAGCTTCTTGTTCTTCACAGATACTGAAAACACTGAAGCTGGATCAAAACATTTGTATCTCGTTTTGTTGTTTTTTCCTTTTTTGGCTTAATTTGAAATGGAAATTCCAGTTATTTTTTACTCTGAAGTACATCGGAGGCACCTGCTCCGTACGTGTACCTACACCTGTAGTACCTTCTCTTGATAAGCTGTTGTTTAGGAGAGACAGCGTTCATCCATTTATTCTGTCCTGTTCACGCTGGGCCTCCGCTGAGACTAGCTGTACCTGCATGAGGAGTTTTAGGGATGCGGCGACTAGTAAAGAGTCCTGTATTCTGTCTTGTGTGCCAGTGGAGTCCCTGTGAGCTGACGTCATGAAACTACTGTTCAGTATTTTGCTCACAAAGATGTGTGTGTGTGTGTGTGTGTATGTATGTGAGTGTCCGCATGAGCAGGTTCTGTGCTGCGGGTTTCTGTCATCCTACAGTAGGGAGAATGGAATGCAGACACGCAGCCTGATGTTCTGTACTTCTTCTCTGAAGCGTTACTCCTCTGCTAGGGCACTCAGGGCCAGCGTAACGATATGTCCAGTGCCGACACATTCTCAGGCATGTGTTTTGCAACCAGTAGGCGGGGTAATTAGGGTGGGCAGGTCAGGGGGTGACAGATCAAAGCTGAGCACAGTGCCCTCACCGCTCAGGCTATGAGCCAGACAGAATTTTTTTTTTCCCCAGAAATGTCAGGGATTAAACTCTGATCCACTTCACTCACACACACACACACACACACACACGCATGCAAGTTTTTATTACTTGGCGGGATGTTGGACCAACATATATCTCAAATGTATTATGTGTATGTTTTTATATATATATATATATATATATATATATATATATATATTGTTGCTGTTGCAAAAGAGAACTTTACAGGAGAAGGACATTTGGACACAATGTAAATAATGTAAAGAAATTTTCTGATTTTTTTGTGTGACAGCGACAGGTGTATATATATATATATATATATACAGTACCAGTCACACCTGTGTTTTTTTTTTTTTTTTTTTTTGTCCCCAAAAAAAGAGGACACTGGAGACACACTGGTATCTGCCGTAGTTTGGATGTCATGGCTGGGGGGGGTGGGGTTATTGTAGGCCTTGTAGGTTTCTGAAACCATGCAGCTACAGTATGTTAAAGTACATTAATGCATACACATTTACCCATTTAGCCTTAATAGCCTATATGACCAAATCATCTCCTTTCATTCAACCTACTTAATATAATAAAAAAATAATAATAATAATAATAATAATATAAAAATAATAATAATATAATTATATAATGTGTATACATACACCTGTCTGTGTGAAATTGTGTAAAATGTATGTGAAATGGATTATAATAGAATTATATATATAATAGAAATAACAAGTGCTTTTTGCAGAAGCAACGACAGCGACGACACCACCAAGAGGAAGGTCAACCTGGTGTTCGAGAAGATCCAGACGCTGAAGTCCAGGGCCGCGGGCGGCGTGCAAGCGGACAACAAAGTGAGTCGTTGTTGTGCTGTAGTAATTGGGCTCAGCAAAGAGCTAATACCATGAGCTCCTTATCAGAAGGCCGTCCGCTCAGAGCGGCTTTGGGCTGCCGAGAGGAAAAGGCAGCCGCCTGTATTTACCCAGCCAGTGCTGCACTCACGGCTAATGTTTAAACATGTGCGTGCTGAACAAGAAAGCACATGGGTACAAATGTTAACGCTCTGCACTCGCTGCCAAAACCCTAGCCTCTCTTTCCTGCCAAGAAAAATGATCCTGGCTTTTTTTTTGTTTCTTAATGCGCACTTGCCAAGGTGCAGAAAAGACAGATTGCACTTGAACTCTTTGAAGTTAGTAAATAATAGTCATGGGAAAATATTGGCCAAAATGCATAAAACATGTTCACAGAGTACTTAAAACATAGATCACTGTGTTATAAATGAAGATTTTGTGGGTGGGGAGTGTGTGTGCTACAATATAGCACACCAGGGTCGCACATTATAGTGTTATAGTAGCCTTTCTATAGGGATTTCATTAAAGGCTTTAAAACCTGTGAGCCTACTGACCAGTCATAGTTCCAGTCGGATGATGTAGTCCAGCAAATCTGTGGTATTGATTTACCAGGTCATGGGTAATACACTGAGATGTGTGTATTGCAGGTGCAGTATGCTGCGATATAATTAAAGTACACTATATGTCCTATATGACACCCCTTCTAACGAAAACGGATGCATTCAGATACTTTAAGTTGCTCCCATTGTTGATACAGATGTGCAAATGCACACATACACAGCTTGTCTCGTCCCTGTAGAGAAGTACTGCCAACACAATAGGACTCTGTGGAGCAGATAAACATGAACCTATTGCCAGGTGTGGGCTAGAGGGGTATAAAGCCCCCCCCAGCATTGAGCTGTGGAGCAGTAAAGCGATGTTCTCTGGAGTGATTGTGGTGCTCCATCCAATGCTTTTCATCAATTCAGCCTTTAATTTCTCTTGTGGCTGAATGCAATTAGATCCTCATAGCAATGCTCCTCCAAATCTAGTAGAAAGCCTTCTACTCTGGACAGTAGAGACAGTTGCTATAACAAAAGCAGGATCAACTCCATTTTTCATATTTAAATACCCTTGATTTTTTAAGATACAATAAATGAGCAGGTGTCCCAAAACTTTTGTCTGTATAGTATACTACTGTTTCCCCCATGTTGTATAAACTGTGTATCTCCATATTTTCCAGGTTTTCAGGTTTTAACATTAACAATGTAAATCTGGCAGTTGTTCTGTATATTGTGTTGGGATTTCCTGATGAATGGACCAATAGAAATGCTCCAAGATGGATTACCAGCTAATCACATATAAACACTCCTCTCCAGTCTCCAGACCTCTCAGCCCAGGCCAAAGCCCTGCAGGAGCAGAAAGTCGAACTGGAAAAAGAAATTTCTCATCTCAGAACTCAGCTGGAGGATGAAAGCAAGGTACTTCCCTTCCCTTCCCTTCCCTTCCCTTCCCTGACTATGAGACTGCTCAGCTTGACATTTCCAAGACTCACATTTGCAGAGCGGAGATTAAACATCAAGGTAGATACGTTTACAAGAGACGTACCGTAGGTAATTATTATTTAGAACCTCTTCTTGTTCTCAAAGCTTCATCAACTTCACCTCAGACCTCCTGGGCAGTCTGTTTACCCTCACACATTACCGTCTCCCTGTCTACTGAAAATCCCCATGCAGAAGCGGTAATCTTATTAAACAATTACAGGATTGTCAAAAAAGGATAGGGCCAGAAAAAGCTGCGGCTGCTCAGACACGCTGACTTTAGCTGCATATAGAGGTTAATGGAGGTGAAGAGTTCAGGAAAGGTGAGATTTACAGTTTAAAAGTTTTTTTTTTATGTTTTAATATGGATCATTCTTATTTTTAATAATGATTTATACAGTTTGCATTATGCTGTATATTCCATAAACATTGAGTTACATGCCAGATGTTTTAGTTTTTTAGATATTGAATTTAGTATTTTAGTGTATTTTGTTTCAACAAGGCATTATTATGTGTTATGTATTAAATAACACAATTATGTATTAACACATTATGAATTAAGTGACACATTCAAATTTATAATTATTTCTGAGTTTAATTTTTATTGTTAATAGCTCATTATTTCTGTTAATTATTTATAACAAGCTATTAAAAATATAATTATTGTATAAAATATGCATAAAATGTAAATTTCTCTGCCAGTAATTTTATGCATAATGTATACAATAATTGCAACAAAAGTGGTTATATTAATGAAGATATAATAATATAAATAGTCTTATGTAAAAGTTTCAGTACCTGTGGTCAAACAATGCTTTTGTTGATGTTCTAGGTGTAAATAAGTAAAAAAAAATAAATAAATAAAAAAAAAATAAATAATATATATATATATATATATATATATATATATATATATATATATATATATATGCATGCGCAAATTTGAGACACTATTCCTTTTTATTTTCTGAATTAAAAATAAATAAATAAATAAAATAAAGTGCCTTTACTTTTGAACATGGTGCCTTTAGTGTGTGTTATTTTGCAATATGTTACAATAAGTAATAAGTAAGTAAATAAACAATATTTATGCGTTAAAAGTGCAGACATGGATCTCTGTAGGGGTTGGGAGCTTTATTTACACAATCAACAATCATGTAATCTGACCAGGGATTCCAAAACCTTTGCACAAGACAGTGTGTTCTAACTATTATTATATTGAGTCTGTTATTTTGGAGATACACTTGTGTCGTTGTACTGACGGTGTTTTAAACCTGTGTACTGTTCTGTGTTTTCTTGTAGAAGCAGAAGGGTCTGAGTGAAGCCCAGGAGAAGGCCGGCGCTGGACTGAAGGACCTGCAGAAGGAACTGGAGCTGAGTCAGGCGGAGTGCGGCAAGCTGAGGGACAAGCTAGCCAAAACAGAGGCAGACCTGCGCACCACGCTGGAGGAGTAAGACACGCTTTGGAAAGAGCTCTCTCTATAAAAACTGTAAAACCAAATTATGACAGAGGTCGGATCACTCCGTCACTAATGACCCTGGTGCTGGACGGCAGAATGCAGAACAGAAGTGTTTCTGATCACAGTGTTTCTCTATCTCTCTGCCATAATGGCCTGTCTGTTCAGCAGATTAGCTGAGCATTATTCCCCTGCAGAGCGCTGTGCAGGTGGCTCACCTGAGATTACTCAGGCAGGTGGACGATAGTGCAGGTGTGAATACTGCAGGGACAGTTAATAGTTAATGGGCTGCAAGTACTCACTCAGTGGCCAGTCAGATATGATTCAGAGCACAGGTGTTCTGACTGTGTGTGTGTGTGTGTGTGTGTGTGTGTGTGTGTGTGTGTGTGTGTGTGTGTGTGTGGTGTATATTTTTAGCACTACAATATCTTATAGGAAAACCAGAGAACAGGACTAACCGGTAATGCTTAGAGCACCACCAAGACATTAAAACCACCTATTTTACATGTATTATATATATATATATATATATATATATATATATATATATATATATATATATATATATATATATATATATATATACTGGACATTATTATTGTTGTTATTATTAATAAAAAAAACATTATTATTATTATTTTTATTATTATTGTGCTAAATGTACGATGGACAAAATACTGTACATCATATTTATTGCTTGTTATGTAGTAATTAAAATTTAATAATAATAATAATAATAACAACAATAATAATAATTAATAATAATAAAAATAAAAATAAAATTAAATAACTAATTATTATTATTATTATTATTATTATTACAATTATATATTAGTAATATTTATTACATTATTACTATAAATTACTGTGTATAATATTGTATAATAATAATAATAATAATATCAGAACAGAGCTGTATATACATATATGATGCGTCTATGTCAGGCTCTTCCAGGTGAAGATGGAGAGAGAGCAGTATCAGACAGAGATCAGGGACCTACAAGACCAGCTTTCAGAGATGCACGACGAGCTGGACGGAGCAAAGCGGTCACAGCTGGACAGTGCAGAGAAGGAGTCCATGATGGAGGTAAACCACACATGCTACAGATAATGTAGCGGAGTCATGTTTGGTGTCTGAAGTTTGCCTTTTTTAGTTTTGCACTGCAGAGAACCTGTAATAGAAGCTTGTAGCCACCAGTTCGCATCTTATAAACTGGGTAAACGCCTCAGTCACGTCTCTAATGTTCTTACCTACTGTATGTCATTCTGTCATCTGTGGAAATGGATGAAGTGTGAACAAAATTAAGGCTTTATTAAGGTGGCGGCTGCTCCACCTGTCGGCTGTTCTCCATGTATAGAGATGGTTCACTGTTTCGTACGCTGTTAAGCAGGTCTGCCCTCTGAAACACTGAAACTGTGTGTTCCAAAGTCTTTGGAGGTTTTCGATGCAAATTTCGTACATGGTTATAGTATCTTGGCCAGCGGTTTCAGAGTTTGCCATTTGGTGTCCGACTGTTGTTGATCATGTGGGTAATGATGATGATGATGATGATAATCCTCCTCAGGACATGGTGCAGCTGAAGCTGGATCTGCAGGACGTGCTGCTGGCTAAAGAGGAGCAGGAGGATGTGCTAAGGAGGCGTGAGAGGGAGCTGACCGCTTTGAAAGGAGCCCTGAAGGAGGAGGTGTCCACACATGATCAGGAGGTGGACAAACTGAGGGAGCAGTATGAGAAAGAGCTACGGAAACTACAGGCATCAGTGGAAGAGGCTAAACAGGTAACATGCAGCAATTCTCCCTACTTCAAGCATCTGTCCATCTGTCCATCCGTCCTTTCATTTATCCATCCGTCCATCCATCTATCCATCCTTTTATTAGTCCATACATCCATTTATTTCACTGTTTATGCATCTATTTTATCCATCTATCTATCCATTTATTTAAACATTCACCTGGCCGTTTATCCATCCATCCATCCATCCATTCATTTGTCTGTCCGGCTATCCCTCTGTCTATCCTTTTATTTGTCCATACATCCATTTATTTGACTGTTTATCTATTCATTTATACATCCACCCGGCCATTTATACATCCATCCGTCCTTTTATTTATCTGGCCATCCATCTATCCATCCTTTTATTTGTCCATACACACAATTAATTTGACTTTATCTGTTTATTCATCCATTTATTCATCCATCCGTCCATGCATTCATTTATGTTTGTTTATCCATCCATCTATCTATTGCTGCATTTATTCATCCATCCATCCATCCATCCATCCTTCCATTTATTTATCCATCTATCTATTCATTCATCCATCCATCCATATGTTAAACTTGTCCTTCTGTCATCTCGTACTCTTGCTCTGCCTTATGAATGCCTCACAACATTAATGATGTTCTGATTTACTCCAGACATCAGGGGATTATATCCAAGTATAATAGGTGTGTGTGTGTGTGTGTGTGTGTGTGTGTGTGTGTGTGTGTGTGTGTGTGTGTGTGTGTGTGTGTGTGTGTGTGTGTGTGTGTGTGTGTGTAGTGCAGTTTATCGACTTGTAGAGAAAGGAATCCTTGGTCTGTGAGATGTTTCTGCTTGGCTGCTCATGATTTAGCTTTAGTACATCTGCTGATAGATGGGAACACCCAGGAGAGCTCAGCAGCTGTGTGTCAGCAGATCAGAGTGTGTCCTCATATTTCATGGGAACTCCTCCTCTCTTCATGTTTATGTTGACAGGAGATGCAGTGTGATAAAGAGACATGTGATGAATGAGTGATACTGAGAGGTAGTGTTTTGGGCGTTGTGATGAACAGATTCTAGGGCTGATCCTGGTGGAGAAAAAGCTTAAGAGTGTAGCTCCTTATCAGATGTGTTCAGTGGAGGAATTAAGGTCAGTGTTGTGGTTAACACTGTGCAGTATGGACTATAGTAGTGACTGTACCAGAATTCTGAGGTTGGTATCAGTTTTGAGGGGTAGTATCAAAATGCTTTATACCAAATTATGGGGGGAAAAATAAGAATTGATGATGATCTGAAGACTGAATGTTTATTTGATTTGATATTTACATTTTAATTCAATTTAAATCAAATCATAAATTAAAATACTCAGTAAATGCATTCAGTGGTTCCGTTTCAATATATATTGGATGGCAGGTATTGACACTACACTTAACTTTAACTGGTACTGTAAAAAAATCAGATTTTATTCAGCACTTATGATGATGATGATGAGCCAGTTTCAGTTCTGATTCGGACTTAGCTGCTCAGCTGCTGATCTCAGTATTGAGAGGCTGGTGCTGTGATACTGTGGCGGTGGATACGGCGGTGATATATTGTGCAGCCCTGAAAGGCCGCAAAGTCTATTGGGAGGGTCGGCTGCAGAAACTAGGAAAAAGCCGGCCAGCAACAGGGTGGCGGCATGAAAGAGGAACCAAACAGAGAGAAGAAAGTGCGAGAGGCAGGGGGTGATTTTTGTTGTGTCTGCTTTTCCGGAAGCATTCTGTTTGTGCAGGGCGGAGCTCCTTCATGTCCTGAATGGGGCTTTCCTCTTACTGTGCCCCCCAAGGGCTGAGATCACTTCCTGCGCAGGAACAAAAGAGCTTCCTGTCCAGAGGATGCAGTTGTTGTTGTCTCACTTCAGGCCTCCGTTAAGAAGATAATAACACAATAACGGGCCGTAATGAAGCTGTGGGTTCAGAGTGAAGTATTCTTCATTAGATTGCCTCATTAGGGTTATTTGTGTTGTAATGCATTGGACACATTGGGTAACTGCTGCTGGGTGGGGATGGCTTTTAGCATGCCATTTCTCAATGTCTTTTTGTTTTCCCCATATAATTAAACAGGCTGTTTTTATTACTGTGCCTTTAGGACTGATTCATGTAAACAACCTCTCTTCTGATTGGCTGCTGTAATTGGCTGTAAAAAGCAGTGTGGGCTGAAACACCTTATTTGTGACCTGAATGGATGAACTGCTGTTGGCTCAGTCACAGAAACATTAAATATAAAATGTGCATTTCTTGTTGCTTAGTTTCCTTTTATGAGATGTTTTATTTTTTCTATTTATTTATTTATGCATTTATTTATTTCTATTACATAGTTCACATAGATTTTCCATGATACAGGCCCTTTAAATTGATCGTAGGTTTTTCCAGTGAAATTAAAGGGCTCCTATCATGAAAAACTAAATTTGCCCTTGAAGTAATATGCAAATAGATATGTAAATTTCCGAATGCAGTCTCTGTACGGTCCATACATGGCGACTAAGCTTCTATTTTTAAGAACCAGCTCCTTTGCATAGCCCCACCCTTTTGTAAGCTTACCACAGCTTGGCTCCGCCCATTCATTCGGCTGTTTTCAGGCATGTTGCAGCTCTGAGTGCTTTTTAAATGAGGCTCAATACAAGGCAGCCAATCAAAACTCAGCTCTGTTATCTTATCCTCTCCATCTTAAAGGCACAGTAACAGCCTTTTTAAGGCTGTCTGAAGGATAAAAGGAGGTTGTTAACATGAACTATGACCTTTTTGGGACGTATTACTGCACATACACTGTAACTTGACCTCTAAAAAAAAAAAATATGAAATGCAAGACAAACCTAGGATATTATCCCACTGTGGAATGTATGGATTGAACAGTGAATAGACCTTTAAAAGATAATAATCATGTTAAATTTTAGTATTATATAGTATACCTACTTCAATACACATTAATTTTGCATGATTCAGGCCTTTTAAGTTGATGAAATGGAGGAATTAAAGGGCCCCTATCATGGAAAACTGAATTCCCCTCTCTTGAAGTAATATGTAAATGTTGTTAAAATGTCTAAATGCACATATATGGTAACTAAGCTGCAAAAACGGCCCATTTATAAAATCATTTAATTTGCATATCTCCACCTATTCAGCCTACCACAGTTTAGCCCCACCCATTTATTCTGTAATTCTCAGGAGTGTTAGTGACCTATGAATGAGGCTCAATATGGGGCAGCCTATCAGAACAGAGCTCTGTTATCCTAGACCAGTCTTAAAGGCACAGAAAAGGTCCAGTCTGTTCAAGGCTGTCTAAGGGGTAAAAGGAGGTTGGAAAATAATCATATAAATAAATACAGGCACTTTTCCAAAACATAAATCTGCATATATTTTGTAACTGGACCTTTAGAAAAATCTACATGTAGGATATGGGCCCTGTAAAACAATGCAGCTCTTAGAAGCCATCCCCACGGTGTGTCAGTTTTGCATTGCGGATCAGTGTATTGTCACTAAGCATTGTTACACCCCTGGTGTCTGAGAAGAGGACAAATGGAAAGTTTAAGCCTCAGTGTGTGTGTGTGTGTTTGTGTGTGTGTGGGTTGTTGTTATTGAGCGGTTTGCACTCTGTGGCTCTGTTGGCATTGACGGGTCAGCCCCATGCAGAGAAGAATGCTGTAAAGTGGAGCACTAAATCACCCTCTCTGCTGTTTAATTGCAGTGACAGGCCGTCACTAATCTAATGGGGCGCTGATGGGGAGACTCGCTGGCCTGGGCCTTTCTCTTTTTCTTTGCCATCTCTTTCTCTCTCTGTCGTTTGCTCTCACTCTCATTTCTGTTGTACTGCAATTGTGTGAGGTTGCCACAAATGCAGTAAGTGGGCCACTGTGTTGACAAATGGTGGAGAGACGACCATTAGCGAGGTATGGAGGAGTTGTGCCATCATGAATAGATGTACTGCATTCATCACTTTACTTCCCAGCTGAGCTTCAGACGGTGGACTTTGGAAAACTGTATGCAGATATGCAGTACTTTGCAGAAGTTTTAGGCACCTAAGTACCTAAAACTCCAGATCTCATCAGAACAGATACAGGTGAAGATAAATCCAGTAAAAAGGAGAAACAAGAGCTTCTCATTCTGAAGAAAGAAAGTAGTGAGATCTTCTCGGTGAGCTAGTCTGAAGAACAGAGCTTGGTTCCTCCAGGTTTCTCCTGGACGCCCCCCAGTCCAGCCAGCACAGCGTGGAGGATGTGTTCAACTCCATCATCATCAGCAGCAGCAGCAGCAGCTCACCTGATTTACCATCATTAAGCCCTGATTTACCACCAAACCAGGTGTTGATCTGAGGAGAACTCTAAATAATACTAGACTCCATGAGGAGAACTTTGGAGATGTTCTAATGATGAACACAGTGATGGTACGATCTCGAGTATCTGCAGAGACTGATAGCAATCCGATACCATCCTTTTCCTCTCCTTGAATCCTTAGACCCCATTGGCTAATTCTGTGTGATTTCTTTATTTTTCATACTTTTGACGTAACTTTATTCGCCTACGAAATCTAAAGAATTTCTGAGAAGCAGTCCCATGTTATTTTTTAGGAGACTCTATGCTGCTTAAAAATGTCTGAATTTGAGATATAAATATTAACAGAGTTTAGATACTTGAGGCTCAATATGGGGCAGCCTATCAGAACAGAGCTCTGTTATCCTAGATCAGCCTTAAAGGCACAGAAACGGTCCAGTCAGTTCAAGGCTGTCTAAGAGGAAAAAGGAGGTTGGGAAATAATCATAAAAATGAATACGGACACTTTTCCAAAACATAAATCTGCATAAATTTTGTAACTGGACCTTTAGAAAAATCTAAGATGCGGGATAAATATAGGATATGGGCCTACAAAAGTCAAAGAATTTATAAGAAACAGTCCCACATGCCATGTTATTTTCAGGAGACTCTAGGCTGCTTAAAAATGTCTGAATTTGAGATGTAAATATTAAAAGTTTAGATATTTGAACAGATTTGACCATGTTTTAATCATGAATGTAGTTCACGCTGCTTGTAAAGACTGTAAAAACACGGTTGGATAGGGTCAGTACTGCTGCTCGTTATAATGTGTGTATCTGTCTGTAAGTTACTCTGATCCTGGGTTATGAGGCCTGGAAGACCGGCTTGTAGGCTTGAACCATGCATTTAGCTGATAGGGTAAGGTTTAGGGTAATGGATTGGATTATACTTTTGATTTTCGATATCCGATCCAGTGAGTTTGGCCGGTACTCGACCAATACTGATACAGAGTACAGGATCGATACTGTCCTTAATCCCAGAGAGCAAAGGTAAGGTTGAGCTGCAGAGAGTAACACTCTTAGACCTGTCTAAACCCCTCCATGTCTACCAGCGTTGAGGAGACCCACTGCATCCCTCTCAGTATGACCCAGTGACAGGGCCAGCGCTTAGACGTCACTCTGCGCCACTCTGGAGAACCTACATTTCAGCCAAACCAACACTATAGAGTGGACACCAGTAAACTGGTCTGGGCTCAGCAGCAGTCAGCACTGTTGTCCTCATTTCCCCGGGCCGGTAGATGATGGGAGAGTGGGCCGGTGCTATGTTCGCTGCAGGCCTGTGTGTGTGATTGTGCGGTTTCCGGAGCTGAGGCTGAGGTGACTCGGCTGTTTGGGAAATGGAGAGTCCCACAGGACGCGGTGTGTTTCCTCAGCTGATGATAGCTATGCTGTTTTAAGCTGTTCCATGAGGCAGTGATTTAAGGGGGTGGGGAGAAAGAGAGATTGAAAGAGAAGGAGGAAGAGAAAGAATGAGGTGGACAGCATCTTAGGAAATGGAGCTCAGCTTGAGCCCAGGGATCTGATATTCCACGTGCTTCCTGCTGTGGCCTTCCCAAACTATCAGTAGTTTGACACACTTCCTACTGTAGGTAGGTTTATTTAAGTGTGCTGACTTCTGACCTTAATTGTAGTGATGTCACAACACCACATTTGCATATATCTGCGCAATAAGCATACAGCAGTATGGCCCTAGCCTAGCCCTAGGCATTCAGATAAGCTGCAAAGATGCTTAAACTTGGAGCACTTTTAGAGTGAGGTTCAGTACAGCACAGCCAATCAGACCAGTGGTCATTTACATATGCATAAAGGGAGATGACAAAGGGGCGGAGATATGTAGAACTGTAAAGAAGTGGACTGGAAACCGGGTGAAGCCTGGCTGGGGAACCTGAGACAGAACAATTAAATATAACAATGAAATAAATTGAATCTACTGAACTGCTAATTAATTATTGATTAAATAAAACTATTGGCAATTGAATTCCTCAACAGTGGTCATTTACATATGCATCTTAAAGACACAGGACCAAAAATGGTCTATTCAGATTTTTTTTATGTTAAAATGAATATTAGCTGGTTTTAAAAGTAAAGTACAAGATAAATGAATGTAATCCATGTTTAAAAAAATCAGCAAGAAATGCTGATGACTGAACTTATCTTCTGTTGCTGTTACTACTTTGTTTTATCATCTGTTGTTGTCTCTATTAGAGCTGCCCCCCCAGCCTATGGTAAATGGGCCATGATGGGGTTTCAGCAGGACAGGGGCAGGCTATAGCAGTGACCTGAATTCTTCTGCCCCTTTTGTTCTCCCTCATGGGTGCCTGCCATGGCCTGGGTAGTCAGGGTACACACTGCCAAGGCATGTGTGAGGCTGAGGGTCCCAACAGGCACCCCGTGAATAGCTCAGTAGGGATGCAGCCTGTGGATGATTAAGAGTGGAAATACAAAACTGAGGATTTCTCCTTGAACTCTCAGTGAAGTTGACCTTGCTGGCAGTAGATTAAAAAACAGGAGAACAGGGCATAGCCTGCATGGCCTGCAGACTGCTGGAGGGCTTTGGAGAAGATCCAAGACATCTTAATGCTAATCGAAGGGGCAGTGATGCCTGTGCTGGACTGAATAGGGGTGCCTCGGCTTGGCGGGATATCAGTTTGAGCTTCTTCTAGGGCTCTGGGCAATAGTCCTGGGCAGAAAGTGATTTGTAAAGCGTTTGATTAGCCAACATTAAATAAATAATAAGCACCTCGTGGTTTTGTGTGTGTGTGGGTTAGCTTAACCATTTTCAAAGCTCTCCTGGAGGAAGATCTGCATTTCCAGTTTCAATCCAACGCCTGGTTTATCTGATCAGTCCTTTATTAATGGACCTTTACTAAGTTTTATGGACAAAAGCACACTTACTGAGATAGTTTAAGACACTTTTTCATGACTGCCTAAGACGTCAATCATAAGGACGCTGGACCACACATCGGACAGATGTTGAATTTTAGTTAAACGTTGATTATATTGATGTCAGAAGCTAATGTTGCACAGGCATAACATTTTGGTTGCAAATCAAAGTCAAATATCCATTCAAAAACAACGTTGGGTTGACCTCAAGCTCCAACATTAGACAGATGTTGAATTTTAGTTAAACGTTGATTATATTGATGTCAGAAGCTAATGTTGCACAGGCATAACATTTTGGTTGCAAATCAAAGTCAAATATCTATTAAAAAACAATGTTGGGTTGACCTCAAGCTCCAACGTTAGACAGATGTTGCATTTTGGTCAGAAATCAAAGTCACATAACCACCAAAAACCAGTGTTGGATCTACATGAAGCTTCCAGCGTTAGCTTTATGTCAGTATGACATTGGCATGTAACGTCTAAAAGACGTTGGATTTTGGTTACTTAAAATCTCAACTTAAAACCGACAAAATATCAACATTAGTCAGATTGACGTTTGCATTGTTCTGACATACATTCGACCAGGTAACAAGGTGAGTCGATTTTGTTTTTCTAGCAAACCAGCATTTCCAGCAGAGCAGTCCAATAATGAACACAAATACCTCCAAGGGCAGGATGGAGCTCAATGCTGCTGAAAGGTTTCAGGTTTTGTGGCCCTAAAACTATGCATTGGACTACACTAAATGCCTTGTCCTGTCAGGCATGTATGAGGCTGTTTAGAAACCTCTGAAACCTGCATGCTGGAGAAGCCCAAAGCCGTGACCCCGCGGCTCGGCACGGCACCAACAAAACCCTGCTCATTCACAGAGAAAGGTTCTCTCCTAGCTTCTCGGAGCAGACAAGCCGATTCCAGGAGACTTATGCTAACTGGAAAGGGGCCAATGGCTCTCAAGCAGCGCTCCTTCATTTCCACAGTGAGTTCTTCTCCCCTGCTTGCTCTCCTCTCTGTCTATGAGGCTTTTGTTCCACACGAGGGCTATTGTAATGCATACCGGCAGGATGAAGAAACAGACCGAGGCTTATTTGGAGCCTCGGAGTGAAGCTTGAGCTTTGGTGCTGCTGCCGCCATCAAAGAGGGAGCACTTTGTGTGCTCCTGATAAAGTTTCCAGTGCTTGGACGAGCTGCTTTTTCAGCCTGTGGCTTTATCTTTATCTGTGTCAGGCTCTTTCCCGTCTTTTGTTATAGAGAAGTATAGAGAAGGGTAACGTTTGGGGGCTGGGATAAACCCACAAGGTCTATTTTCTGATCATTAAAATTGGCCAATATATTTAACTTTAATAATTTATGTGACAAAAGTTTTATATTCGTCAAACCCCCAGGATAAACCGAGAAGACACTCTGGCAGGATATCCTGAGCATGTTCTGTGTCTGAAACTTCCTTTCCTATCAGCATTCCTCCTAGGGGTGGGTTAGTCTCCTCGGCCTCCTCTTCTAATCAGTTAGTCCAGCTTCTTTAAGAATCTGTTTTCTGGCTGCTCAAAATGCACAGCTGCTCACTGTTACAGCTACCAGAACTCTGACACCCATACCTGAATTCTGCCAAGTATGTTATCTATATGTATAATCTATAAAACGCAGTGACCAGGGCAAGCATAACTGTGACGGTCACTTTAAGTGCTTTAGACCAGGCACACGCACACTACAATATTAATACAGGTATGAGCGCATGGTGGTTAGCTCTAGGTTGTCCACAGCTGTTATCCTGGATTGTGATGAGTGGAGTGTGGGCGCTCCCCAGCCCAGTAAATGGTCTCCATTGCAGCTCACCTGCTGTCTCTTGTGTGTTCCCTCTGGAGGACAGGGCAAGTACCTAACCACGCAGTAGCCTCTCTCACCCCAGGAGTGTTCGCCCCACCAAGCCTCCATCACAGCACTTTTCTAAGGGCCAAATTGTGATGGCTAGATGACTGGGTCAGAACATCTCCAAAACATCAGGCAGGACTTGTGGGGTGATCCAGGTATGCAGTGGTCAGTGGTTCAACCAGTGAACTAGCGACAGGGTCATGGGCACCTAAGGGTCATTGACCACCTCATAATTTACAGGATTTAAATGATCTGCTATAATTTAAGGCATCCAAAACTACAAGGATTACTAGGCTCAGTTTTTCATACCCTGGCCGCTAAGCTGGCACTGTTGGGCCCTTAAGAAAGCCCCTTCACCCTTTATGGTAAAAGTAAAGGTGCAGGTATTTTGAGGTCCTCCGCATTTGACCCATCTGTGGTAGTGAACACACACACACAGACAACTGAACTAGAAGCAGTGAGCACACACACACCCAGAGCGGTAGGCAGCCAACTCCAGCGCCCAGGGAGCAGAGGGGGTGAAGGGCCTTGCTCAAGGGCCCAACAGTGGCAGCTTGTTGAGCCCAGGTATCAAACCCACAACCCTGTCATCAATAGCCTGGAGCTCTAAACACTGAGCCAGCACTGCCCCTGAGCTTACTACACCTGGCATTCCCAGGCAGTCTCCCATCCAAGTACTAACCAGGCCTGACCCTTCTTAACTTCCGAGATTGGTGGTATGTCCGTAAGCAAAAAGACCACAAAGGCAGCCCACCGCTCCCACTGCAAATCACATGTGCTCACTCTGTGTCAAATTCCATCTGAATTCAGCACACATGGTGATTGTGGTTGTCTTTGTCTTTGAATATATCAGTAGTTCAGCTGAGAGGGCGGGGCATACACACACACACACAAGTGGGTGATGATTTGCCTGTGTGACCAAACATGTGGGAAATCCAGTCCGGTCCATTGAGGTGGCACAAACAGCACGTCCAAATAAAGGAAAAGGCTGGTAGCACCAGATCTTCTGTTTGCTCTTAGAATCTCAGGAAATCCAGCAGTGTGTGTATGACCGTAGCCCAGTCTGTGTTTATACTGGACACACAAGATCTAGGAGAGAAGATCCAAGAAAGGGAAGTGTCATTCAGCTCCTCCGACTCTTCTGCTGTTGCTCATCCTGGAGTCAGGACAGCGAAACATTTCCACTGGCTCTCGACTGAAGCTTAGCGTCGCCTTGACCCAACCTTTGAGTCATTTCATACAGGTTTTGTTCTGGTCCTTATCACAAAGCCTCAAGGTTGCCCATGATCACATGAGGACGTTGGACAATGTCAGAAGGACAGATTGTTCCTCGCTGTGATTAGAGGTCTGCTCTAATATTTACTTTGTAGTGCTGAAGCCACGGTTCTGCTGTTCTTTGTAACTAATAATTCAGTTCTAGCTGGGAGATAAGAGATAAGCTCAGTGGCTCAGCAGCATTGGAAGCTCAAGGCCTTGGGCTGATGGGCTGGTCGTCACTGGTTTATGTGGCTGGACGGTTTTAGTTCAGCTGAAAGAAACAGCAATCATGTTCTCAGGTTGTTGAACAATCCTAAAGTGCACTATTTAGACAAAAGTATTGGGACACCAGCTCGTTCATGGCTTTTTGAGAAATTCCCCGATTTAAGGTAGCTGAATGCATTTCTTAGAAGGAACGGCCACAAATATTTGGACAAAGAGTAAAGTGTATAGTAAAAAAACATTTATTTTATAATTAATATTGATTGCAGTCACAACCGACACCCCTTACAGACCATGGTTTACTTCTGATGATTCACAAAAGCAATTACCCTTTGAGGCTGACACAGATGTGCAAGAGAAGTACTGCCAATAGAATAGGACTCTCTGGAGCAGGTAAACATGAACCTATTGGCACTGTGCCAGGTGCGGGATATTAATAGGGGTATAAAGCCCCCCAGCATTGAGCTGTGGAGCAGTGGTAGAACTGTGCTCTCTGGAATGATGGATGGTGCTCAATCCAATACCTTTGGCAGTGGTGGCTCAGCGGTTAGAGCACCGGGTTGTGGGTTTGATACCTGGGCTCTGCAAGCTGCCACTGTTGGACCCTTGAGCAAGGCCCTTTACCCTCTCTGCTCCCCGGGCGCTGGAGTTGGCTGCCCACCGCTCTGGGTGTGTGTGTACTCACTGCCCCTTGTTCACGTGTGTGTGTGTGTGTGTGTGTGTGTGTGTGTGTGTGTGTGTGTGTGTGTGTGTGTGTGTGTGTGTTACGTGCACCTTTACCTTTAGGATAGGTTGTGGATGAGGTGTGGTGATAGTGTGGTGATGATTGACTTCAGAAGAAACCATGTATGAGCAGGTGTCCCAGTACGTTTGTCCATGTAGGGTATATAAAGACACTATACATTAATCAGCTCGGGATGTATTTTTATACTTTTTGAAAGGGGGCAGTTTGACCCACCACATGAGGGGAGGGTTGAGATGAGCACATCATATCTCCAATAGAGTCGGATAGAGGGACAGGAGCTGTAATGCAGCTTAATCCACAGTGAAGTACAGCACATATTACAGACCTGTGATTAAAACCACATTTGCCCTCAGTTCACTGTGGCTTTGAGATACCACCCCCCCCCCCCCTTTCACTGTGAGCTGTGATGATTTGAGGGTGGATTTAAGCAGATTTAGCTGTTTAGAGGTGCTGTGGTGCGTGTGAAAGCGATGAGGAGTTTGGCCTGTGTGTGTGTGTGTGTGTGTGTGTGTGTGTGTGTGTGTGTGTGTGTGTGTGTGTGTGTGTGTGTGTGTGTGTGTGTGTGTGAGATTACTTTAGACAGGTTTACTGTCGTGGTTCTGGGTTTGGGGGATGTTGTAAATGTCTGTGTTGAAGGCCTTTGGCTCCTGGTCTGATTTTAGCAGAAGATGCAGCGTGTGCTCTGAGAGGAACTTCAGCAGGAGAGTGTTGTGGTGCTCGGCTCGGTGAAGTCCTCACAGTGCAGTGAGAGCCGAGTGGCCGAGTCCTTCAGCCCTGAGGCCAGAACAGACACACTTGACCACCCTTTTCCACGTCCTCTCTTTCTCTCTCTCTCTCTTTCTCTCTCCTCCTCTGTTAAACCCTGGCTGTCCTCCGTCTGTCCTTCGTCCTCGTCCCTTACCCTCCTTCTTTATCCACTTCCCTTTCTGTCATCCTCTCTTCCACCCCCGTTTCCTGCTTTCCTCTCTCTCTCGTTTGCTCCCTCTCACCTCTCTCGAATCCTTTTCCTCTTCTTTGCTCTCTCCCCATCCCCCCGCTCTCTCTTTCTGCCTTTCAATCTCTTCTCATTTCTTTCGTTCATTCTTTTAGCCCTCATTCTGTTCTTCTCTCACCCTCACTCTCTCTCTCTTTCTGTGTCCGTCCCTCCCTCACTCTGTTCTTTCTTTCTTTTAGACGTGTCTCTCTCTCTCTCTCAGCATTCTCAGTGTGTGTCTCTCTCTGATCCTGCATCACACACACACACACACACACACACACACACACACACACACACACACTCACACCGTTCTCTGCAGTGACAGGATTTACAGTCTGTGATACACACAGTGGTATTAAACGGCTCTGAGTGAGGTGAGGACAGACGTGCAGAGCTCTGACTGTGTGCTGAAGCTCCCCCTCAGATGGAGCTGTTCAGTGTCTGGCTCAGCAGCTGCTCTGGGTGCTAAAGGTTAACAGAGAGACAGCACCTCCGGCTGTTTCCCATTACACAGTTATCCAGACTGGCCTGCTCCCTTTTCTGAACAGTGACACAGCGAAACGCACACACACACACACACACACACACACACACACACACACACACACACACACACAAACACACACACACAAACACACACAACCCTGGATTACTTATTCGACTATTTAAGAAACTATTGTGAATTATTTAGAAGTTTAGTTTAGCATATCTTGTGGAGTCCCACAGGGGTGTGTTTTAGGGTCTATGAAACTGCTGTTGCTGAACGTGAGGAATGGAAGTGTGGGCTCACATACACGGTCTACTGCATTTAGCCCTGATTTACCACCAAACCAGGTGTTGATCTGAGGAGAACTCTAAATAATACTAGACTCCATGAGGAGAACTTTGGAGATGTTCTAATGATGAACACAGTGATGGAGAACCTCCACCACCACTTTCTGTAGGAGTGTATACATGCATTATGTGGACACCGGCTCATTCATGTTCCTTTTGAAATCAAGGGTATTAAAAAGAGTTGATGATGAAGAGCTTTTCTTGGTGTATCTGTCTCTACTGTCCAGGGAAGAAGGCTTTCTACAAGATTTTGGAGGAATGTTGCTGTGAGGATTTGATTGCATTCAGCAACAAGAGAGTTGGTAAGGTCAGGATGTTGGTTGATCACCACCCACCTCACCCCCAACTCACCAAACTTACCTCATCCCGAAAGTACCACCATCATTCCAGAGAACACAGTTCTTCCACTGCTCCACAGCTCAATGCTGGGGGGCTTTATACCCCTCTAGCCCGCACCTGTAGCTGGCATTAGGCAGCATGGTGCCAGTAGGTCCATGTTTATCTGCTCTACTATTCTAATGGCAGTACTTCTCTGCAGGGATTAGACAAGCTGCTTGTGTGTGTTTGTGTTTGTGTTTGTGTTTGTGTGTGTGTGTGTGTGTGTGTGTGTGTGTGTGTGTGTGTGTGTGTGTGTGTGTGTGTGTGTGTGAATTTGCACATTCGTATCAGCAATTCATTCAATAATGCATTCATTTGGAGGAGTGTCCACAAACATTTGGACAAATATATATAAATGGCGATTACCCGCGACCACCCAAAGACTACATGGTCTCAGACTGGAGTATAGTCTGCTGTAACCAGAGGAGAGGTCAGACCGGTCTTTACTGAGACTAGAGTAAAACCTCCTTTCAGGCTTTAAGCGTATTTCAGAATTCCTTGCAGGCCATTCAGTGGCCGTGGACTAAAGGTCACGTAGTGTCCAGCAGTTAGAATGTGCTTAATTGGAAAATTGGCAAGATCTGCTACAGCATAATGTCTCGTTTCTGCGTTTTTTGATAAGGACTGTTCCACTGGAGCCGTTCCAGGAAGTGAGTGTGTATTTTCATCCTGTACTGTACTGTAACCAACGTGACGCACCACTTAACTTCTGACGCTGTTACTCAAAACACCAGTGGCCATGGCAACTCTCCGGGTACTGACACGTACCACTGTTTTTTTTTTTAATTTTATTATTATTTTTTTTATTAATAATTATTCATTTTAAAATCATGCAGCACCCCTCAGCTTCAGTAATGCACAATTACTCACTGGACTGTCCTGAAAGCTGCTTCCAGAAAGTGCAGCAAAAAAAAATGCTCTGAGCAACAGCTAGCAGCAAGAGGCAGATAAGCATCAAAGTGTAGTATTAAAATATTAATATTAATAACACTACAAATATTTGACAGAGTATTGATGTCGTTCATGGTTAGTAACATTGCATTTGTGGCATGCAGCAGATGTGCAGGTACTTATTAACAGGTTGCTCGGCCATGACCTCTTGACCCATGTAGGTTAGGTATAGGCTGTAGTGAGTAAGGAAGCTTGGTTAATGATCTGTCTCCATGCTGTGGGTTTTTACTACTCCCTCGTGATTACAGACAGACTGGGCCTGGACTAGGGGCTTCGGGACCTTTGGCCATAAATACAGCACTCCTACACCTTCTGAACCTCTAATGAGCAGCGGTTACACTAGCTGTGAAATGGCAGAATGTCAACTAATGATCACACAAACCTTTATACAGTATATGCACTATATGTCCAAATGTTTGTGGACACCCCATGCAATGAATGCGTTCAGCTACTTTGTAGTGCAGCTATTGCTGAATAGGACAGATAAACATGAACACAAAGGCACCATGCCAGGCGTGGGCTAGAGGGGTATAAAGTCCCTCAGCATTGAGCTGTGGAGCAGTGGAAGAACTGTGTTCTCTGGAATGATGGTGGTGCTCCATTCAATACTTTCTGGGATGGGGAGGGGTGGTGATCATCCAACATCCTGACCTTACACTTTTATTTTTTTTTTTGCTGAATGCAATCAAATCCTCACAGCAATGTTCCTCCAAAATCCATTTTTTCTTGGACAGTAGAGATATGTATTGGGTACTTAAAAAAAACAAGATAAACTCTTCTTAATAGCTTTGATTTTGGAAGAAGCAGTAAATGAGCAGGTGTCCCAATACTTTTGTCCTGCATAAAAGAATATGTATGTTAGTGAGAGTTCTGGGTAAATAAGGTGTCATCATTCTCTTGATTTCAGAAGAAACACAAAGACTGAGCTGGTGTCCCAATACTTTTGTCCATACAGTGTACCTTTATGTTCTAGTAAGATATTCCATATGAAATACAAGCTTTTGGTCTCACATGTACTCACACACATAAACACACCCACACAGACACCCAGTTGACCCAGTATGTCCTCATCTGACTGGCGGCTAAGCACTGGACTAGTAATGTGTGTTGCACTCCATTAGTGCTGAGGTATTTCAGATACTGTCAGGGCAAATTGCGTTCCCAGTGTCCCAACTTATTACCTGCTGGTGTGTGTGTGTGTGTGTGTGTGTGTGTGTGTGTGTTTGCATGCCAGTGAGTCCATGCACATGCATGTGTGTTTGCTGTAGGCTCATACCAGCCCCAGTTTACCAGTTAATTTGCTCTATTGCCTTGTAATCTGCCCAGACTCACCACAGAAGAATTCCAGCCCTGAAGTAGCTGTGAGGTTCAGTATTTTTATAGCGTTTAGTGATTGCACTCTGAACATACCTGCAGCTGTTGCCTCTGCAGCTCTGCCTGTTTCTTTGGGTGCTGGATGCTGAAACAAAAATTTAAAATAAATATAATAGAAATTAATTTATAAAAGTGTCAAATAATGCATTTATTAAGTATTTTAAGATGCTTGTTGGTGTACTAATAGTAAGTATATAACTTGAAAAATGCTTAGGTGTCATTTATCAAGCCTATTTACCACCCTGTTACTTTGCCTCAGAATGGCACTCGCTCATTTTTGATTGGCTCACATACAGCCCCTTTTACGGCTCACAGAACTCTCATATTATAACATAGTTTTAACCCTGTAATTAATCCCAAGTCTTAGTGGAAAGTGCTGCAGTCCTCTTGTTGCATCCTCTCAGTGCAATGTGCTGTTAGCATGCTGAAGAGACTGTAGCCAGTTAGCTTACAGCCTTGCCCCTCTCGCTGCCCCAGGTTTGGCTTTATCGAGTCTGACCCTTCTGATGTCCAGTTTAGTTCAGCTGAAGCAGTCCAGCTTGTTTTTGAGGGAATGGACAGTGCAGAGAAGGGATGGTAACAGCTAGCATTGGCTAGCGTTAGCTATTGCCCTGGCCCGGTTGCTGCTCCCGGCTTTTGTTTCGTTGCGTGCGGAGTTTGAGCTCCCCTTCTGTCAAAACTGGAACAGGAAAAGCCGCAGTCAGGAGGCGTGGTTACCGTAGCAACCCCTACTCCCATAACTAGTGGAGTCTGGAGGTGATGAGCTGCTCTCCAGTATCAACAACACCATGTTCTCCTGAAGTCGCCATCGCATTTTAGCATTTCCCCAGCTTTGACTACAGCTTTCTCAGGTGGGTGGGGTTTATGTAAATTCTAGGGGTATAAATATAGAGTTAAGACTGTGATGTAACAGTTTTGGGGTTTTGAAAGTGGCCTGTTTTCCAGCTCAGCTTGGTTCTGCTGGATGTTTAGCAGTGTTTGAGGTTCACGGTTTGTCACTTCCATGTACTGTTTGTCTTTCTGTGGCCTCCTAAAGGCAAATATTCTTGAGACGGTCAGGTGAAGGCTTCTGATAACAGTAACATCTTTCCCTCCTTACTCTGGATGGCCAAACCTGCTGTGTGACATACCTGCATAGCCGGTGTTCTACCTGCTCTTCCAGTTTTAGGACAGACCTTGCAGTGTGTAAGCTTCCTGTTGATCGACAGGACCCGGCAGCTGTCACTACGTCTATCTCTGCATCTCTGTTCGTTTACCACGAAGTGCCACAAAGGGGTTCAAGCGTCGGTCTCGACACACTTCGAGGCGCTGTATTGTATGTGGGGCGTACACAAAGCCACGGAGGAATCTCCAGGACACGCTGTGCACGCAGCAAAGTTGTAAGAACTGCCAGGGCCGGTTCCTCCATTCATAAGACTTGGCATAAGGAAGTCTGAGTGAACCCAAAAGCACTGCGGCCAAGTGCTGCCTTATGAATTCATCCAGCCACCAGCGGCGCTCGGCCCAATTAGAGAACTTGGTCATGTTTACAGACAAATACTTAACAAGTGAAAGTGCTCAGGCTTAAAGGGACCGAGAACACATTTAATGTGGCAGGTGCAAGCCTTAGAGGAGCTGTAGTGGTCATGCCCAGCTGACTCTAAATGGAGAGGACAGATTATCTGGATTGGTCCAGTCAGTTAAATCTCCTCGCTCTGTTAGTGGTTACGGTGCTTTTGTGGAGGCCGGAGTTGTTTAAAGTAAGGCCTCAGGAGGCCTGTGAGGGTTGTTTTTTTTTTTTTTTTTCCTTCCCTCCCTTTAGTGTCCATTAGGACTCCAACACTTCCCCTGTGTCAAACGTTTACATGGTACACACTTAGTAAAAGAAAAAGTGCCCAAAAGAGTTCTGTGCTACTTCTAATGCTATTATATATATATATATATCCCCATTGCCACAGGTGTATAAAATCAAGCCCCTAGCCATGCAGTCTGCCTTTCGTACACACATCAGTGAAAGAACGTGAGGTTCTAAAGAGCTCACTGAACTCCAGCGTGGTTCTGTATGTAATAGGAGACACCGCTGCAACAACAAGAAGTCAGCTGGTGAAATTTAGACCTTCCCTCCTAGATCTTCCTCCATCAGCTGTGAGTGGTGTTATTATTGAACAGTGGAAGAGTTTAGGAAGAACAGCTCACAGAGAGCAGCTCAGCCACCGAGTGTCTGTCAGACCACGTAAAGTCACAGAGCGGGGTCAGGGCCGAGTGCTGAGCTCAGAGCAGAGTGCAGAAAAGCCTCCAACTGACTCAATAACTGCAGCAGAGCTCCAGACCTGCTGCTGCTGTTAGAGCTTAGAGCAAAAGAGGACCAGCTCCAGATTAATACAGCCTATGGGTTTAGAAAAAACAATGTCAACAATCAATGTGTAAGTGTCCCAATACTTTTATCCATGTAGTGTATCTTGCTCTAGTGTATCTAAACACTAGTTTGTCCCCATGGTTTTCTGTGAAAGCAGCTGCCGTGAATTTAGCTCTGAAAACAAAAGCTCACTGAAGTGAAAAGTAAAAAATTGATGTGCACATACACGGGCATGCAAATAGCTGGCCAGATCCTGATAGTTGTGGACAGCTTAACCCACAGTGGGTATCATGTGCCCTGTTTGCATGTGGACGGAGCATCTGAGGCTGGGACCAGTTGCATGTGTTTCAGTGATGCGAGGGATGTGCCGTCATTTGTTGTTTCTGTTTAATGCAGAATGTCTGAGACGATACTTATCATAAACCTACATATCTTTTAAACATCCAGGCTTTAATAGTAATCATATATTAGCATATATTGCATAGTGGCCAAATTAAGACCTTTAACCTGCTTTTTGGCATTGAATTCAAAGGGCCGGTTCTATTTAGAGCATAGTAAGTAAATATATCGCAAGGTTATTCATTAACCGCTCTCTCTTTTTCTTGTGTGTGTGTGTGTGTGTGTGTGTGTGTGTGTGTGTGTGTGTGTGTGTGTAGAGTAATGTCACGGTGTGTAAAGAGAAGGCGGAGGTGGACGTGGCGCGGGGTGCAGCTGAGGGTCAGGTGCAGCGTCTGTCTCAAGAAGTGGAGCGGCTAAGAAGAAGGGCTCAGGAGCTGGAGAACGAGGTGGCCAAACTTAACCGCATCATTGACGAGGCCAAGCTGCAGGAGAGCAGGCTGGGAGAGAGGGCCAACCGACTGGAGGTGAGGGACACTAACATTGTATATAAAGATGCCCAAAACATGGACGTTATCTATTCACATTTACTAGTCGTTGACCTTAAAGAGGTCAAATAGAGACTATTGTTGAATTTCTCATGGTTTCTCTGAAGGCCTACCAGACCCTGAGAGTCCCTCACTGTTTATTTGTCAAAATACAATGCAGTATGATGACGTGTGGTGTTCTCTTCTTGCTACAGAAAGAGAAGAGGCAGTTGGAGGAGTCCCTTGCTGAAGTTCGAGAAGAAGAAGAAGAAATGAGTCGGGCAAACCGTGCCCTGACCGCACGCTTGGAGGATGTACAGGTCAGAAGCACGTCTGTAAAACACCACATCACACAGGCACACCACACCAGAGGGTCTGGTGAAAATAGGCTGGATCCAGGCCAGTCCATTGCTTTTTTTCCACATGGATGCTAAATTCTGTTCCTCCACAGCGGAATCTGACCAAGATGGTGCAGGAGCACAGAGACCTGGAGGAGCGGCTGAAGGAGGAGAAGAGCCAGAAAGAGAAGTTCAAAAGTACTAAGAATGAAATTGAGGAGGAGAGGAGGTTGCTGGACAGGACTGTGGAGAAACTGCAGAGAGAAGTGAGTTGAAAGATGGGCACATCAATCTGGATGGGGTTCCAAAATGGTCGAGTGAGCATCACACTGAACGCTCTCTCTACTATTTAAGATGTTCTAAAATCTGTGGTTTTGGTCTGGAGCTGCGATGCCCAGTGTAGCAAACAAATAAAGCCCACCAGTAAGTGTGTGGTGAGGAGTATGCCCCCCTGTGGAGGGAAGAATGATGCTGGGTCCAGGGGAATGGCAGAGAGTGGAGACAAGGGCTTTAGGTTTCTCCCACAAACGAAAACCTTAGCAATCCAGCTTTTGCTGGCAGCTGGTTTCAGTTGGGCTGAGCTGGTCTTTTATGGTCAAAGTGGTTAAAAAAAAAACTGGTCCTCCAAGCGAAAACCTACCCTACGCTGATAAGCTAGCTGGTTAATCCGCTCTTGACCAGCATAGTGTATGTTGCATTTGATAATTTCTCTTACTGGCCTACAAGCATGATCAGCATGACCAGGCAGTTGGACCAGCTTGGTCATGATGGTCGACCAGCATGGTCAAGCTTTGTCAGGTTGATCATCCTTGTAGCCACGTTTCCTTGTCTCTTCATCCATCTGCTAGCCTTCTATCTCTTCTTAGCCTCTCCTCTCAGCTCAGGTTCTTCTATTTCTTCCACTCCCACCTGATTCACATCAGCTGTAGCCCATTATGAGGAGCAGCAGAAGCTACTAAAGGAACCTGTTGCGTGGCCATCAGGCCTGAATGTCAGATACAGCTTATCAGACTTTCTACTGGTGCTGGAAGTTCAGGCACCGGCCTCTCGCTGCTTCCCAGACCTTCTTTTGGTGCTCAAAGTTTAGGTGACACCCTCTTGTCTCTCACTGTAATGATCTCCAGCACTTTCCAGGCTTTCACCACTTCTCACAGGACTAGGAGGCTTGGGCATCACGTCTTTTGCCACTCTGTGCAACCCTTGCTGGCACTTTGAGTTCTGAAGTAATCTCAAACAGACTTGCTAATGTGGTTTCTGGCACTGTTTGACTCTGTTACTTGGCTGTTTTTGAAGCCTGTTGTTTTTGTTCTGTACATTTGGTCTTTATTATTGTGTAAATATGATTGATCATTTCTATGGAAGCAGAAATCAGCCTATATGAATGTTGGGAGCTTTGTCTTGTATTCCAGACAGATCCAGCTAAACCCCAGTAGGCACAACTGTTAGTGATTATGAAAGCTGAATGTGTTCTGTGTGCTCTCACTACAGTTGTTCTTTGTACAAGGACACACACTGTGTTTTGCTGTTATTAACCTATGTCTATGTGTGTGTGTGTGTGTGTGTGTGTGTGTTTGTGTGTGTAGATGAGTGAGATCGTGGAGGCGTCTCAGAGCTCGACGCAGGAGCTGCAGGAGCAGATCGACGCGTACAAGGAGAAGAACAGGCGGGAGCTGGCCGAGCTCCAGAAGCAGCTGAGAGATGGAGGAGTGGAGCTGGAGAAATCTCGCCTCAACGCCAAATCCCTGCAGGAGGAGGTGGGTGGGTGGGGCAGTGTTGAGCAACAACGACTAAACAATCACTGTACGCTGCACAATTTACCTATAAACACATGTTGTGCCAGGAACTTTGGAAATGCCCTAGTTTTAGTGTTGCTTCGTTCTAGACAATGTTTATCCCCTCAAAAAGCCTACCTGCAGTTTATCATAGTGTACTGAAGCTCAGAGACAGACTGATGTGTGAACAGCTGTGGACAGAGCTGATTACAGTTTGTTTATGTCTGAGATTATCATATTATCATGCATCCCTGCTCAAATCATAAGTATATAACCTTGGTTGTGGAGAAAAAGGCTCAGATGTCCTTCAAAATGCCTATTTACCACCCTGTTATTTTGCCTAAAAATGAATCACACTAATTTTTCTTTTCTGGAGGGCTCCTGGAACTGTAAGACTATAAGCTTTGTTTTTATTGGCTGGTTGAGCTGGTTCACCCCCATATTATAGCATAATTTTACCACTGTGATTATTCCTGAGTCTTACAGCAAAATGCTGCTATCCTCTCAATGCGTCCTCTCGGCGCAATTCTTCTCTTAATTGCGAAAACAATCCCTTCTGATGTGTGTTTGTTTCAGCTGAAGTAGTTTAGCATGTTTACGAGGGAGCTGGCGATGCAGAAAAGACATGCAAAAGCTACAATCAGCTAATGTTAGCCTAGCGTGCCGAGTTTGCGCTCCCCTTCTACGGATACCGGCACAGGGAATGTTGTGATGAGGCCTAGTTCTTATAGCAACCTGTATTCCCATAACTGGGAGAGTCTAGAGGTGACACCACCATATTCTCCTGAATCACTAGTGGGCGGGGTTTATGTAAATTTGAGGGTGTAACTATAACAGGTCAAGACTGTGATGTAACAGTTTTGGGGCTTTGGAATCGGCCTGTTTTACAGCTCTGCCTTGGTTTTGCTGGGTTTACTTTTGAAGGAGGAACAGCAGTGTTTGAGGTTCATGGTTCAGTCACTTCCATGTACCGAACTCATAAATCATAAAGATAAATACAGCTGGACATTATAGGGCCCCTTTATTTATTACAGGGTGGCTAATAAGTAATATGGATGCCTGCTATGTGTTGCAATTGCTTTGGGAAAAGTTCTGTATAAATCTCAGCAGGACTGCTCTACAACCCAACATATAGAAACTAATCCACATTCCAGGGTAAAGCAGTTCCCTGGTGTAGCTTTTTAAATATAAACAGTGTGATGCAACTCATAGTTTGCATAACTCGAATGCTTTCATTTCTGTACCTCCCTGCTCTCTCGCTCCACGTCCAGATGAATAGCAGTCTAGTAAAACGCAGGCCATTTATTATGTGAGCTACATCTCCTAAGGGGGGCTCTAACCCTTGCATTTTATACGGGTTTTAACAAACCCTGTGACCCTCGACCTCTGCTGATGAGATGCAGTTAGGCTCCCTGAGCTCGTCACCACTGTGGCATGTAGGGAATGTTATTGTTTGATATGGGAATTGTAAGAGTCATTTGAAGAAGTTTGTGTGTGTGTGTGTGTGTGTGTGTGTGTGTGTGTGTGTGTGTGTGTGTGTGTGTGTGTGTGTGGTACATGTAGGTCAATTGTGCCCAGCCCCCAGCCTCTTTAGGACTGAAGTGGATGCAGAACTGTGCCTGCTTTACATACTCAACTACTCCGCTTATATATGGGCCTCCACTTTGGGCTATCCGACCATTGAGATGTGGAATTGGTCCAAAGGCGTAAACATGCGCTGTAGGGGTGGGCAATTCTGTAAAAAATATCATATCATGATATTTTAGTTGATACACAATATTTCTCACAATATTTTGACACAAAGCCAGACTGAGTGTCTAGACATTTTTGTGTATAAGCGTAGTGTATGTGTGTATGTGTGTATGTGTGTATGTGTGTGTGTGTGTGTGTGTGTGTATGTATCTAGAGTACCTGTGTGTGCATTTGACAGAGGGTCTGTTGGGAAGAGAGAGAGAACAATAGAGAAAAGGACAGCTATAAAAAGAAGACACAATGTTCGGCCCTTCCCCTGCACAGCTGTGTGTGTAGGAAGGGGAGGATGTGTGTTACTGAGAGAGGAGAGTCTGAGTGTTAACCTGCTGATACTTTACTGACCCAGACATCCCTCCACACACACACACACACAAACACACACAGAGTTGGTTTTATGCTTAGTCAGGACATAAGGATGTATATATACTATATTTCCAGATGTTTGTAGACACCCCATTCTAATGAATGTATTCAGCTACTTTAAGTTGCTCCTATTGTTGCAACAGATGTGCAAATGCGTAAGCACACACACACACACACACACACACACACACACACACGCACACACACGTATTGCCAATAGAATAGGACTCTCTGGAGAAGATCAACATGCTGCCTAATTCCAGACATGGGCTAGAGAGGTATAAAGCCCCCCAGCATTGAGCTGTGGAGCAGTGGAGGAACTGTGTTCTCTGGAATAATGGATGGTGGAGCTCCATCCAGTACTTCTGGGATGAGTTGGGGAGTTGGGGATGATGAGGTGTGGTGGTGATCATCGTCCAACATCCTGACCTCACTAAAGCTCTTGTCTCTGAATACAATAACGTCTTTCCTGGACATTAGAGATATATAGGTATTTACATATACAGGATGTACAATGTATGTACATAGCATAGTGTTGCTATAAATATTTCTGTATTGTCATCATGTCAAATTATGCAAAACAAATGCAAAAATATTCGGTGACAGCGACTAATATCCAACTCTGGGGGGGGGGGGAAGCCATTTTTATTCCAGATATTTAATCAAACAAATCTCAGTTATCTGAATTTGCAGACTATGAATGGCATAAAGTCCCAACAGCAATGTGAAAGACTAGTAGAGAGCCTGACAAGACAGGAGAGCTGTGATTGGCAGTCAAGGTTATTTCACCATAGTGATTTCTGAATGCTCTCAAAGTTCAAATATTGTTTAAGTATTGTTTACATTTGAGTAATAACATCTTTGCATTATAATTATTATAATCATAATTTGCATTATTTGAGCAGTTGGTTTTGAGCAGGTGTCATTTCTGCAAATAAATGCTCTAAATAGCAAATATTGTTATTTAAAATTTGGAGGAAATGTTGTCCATGGTTTATGAAATATAATGCAATTGTTAATTTTCCTAAACACATTATCTATTAATAGTACAACCAGAGAAACTCTATTCCGGAGCTGTATATATAAATTAGTCACTATCACAGAATATGTTTACCTCTTACCTCTTTTATTTTTTCATAATTTGTATTATGTATTTACAACAACACTACGTATGTGTATATATTGTATGTATGGCTCTGTATATACTAATATGTACATACATCATACATCTTGCATCCTGTATATATAAATACCACATTTTCTTACAAAATCAAACACACACAGATGTTCCCACAGCTGCTTCCTTGAGTATGCTGTGATCCCTGCCTGAACTCCCTGAACACACACCCTGTACACACTCTTGCACCACAGCACACATTCTCTCATAGTAGTGTTTCTTATCCCTCAATCTACCATGTGCTGCTGTAATCACAGCAACACGTGAAGGAAAAGGGTGTTTCAGAAAAAGACACCTGTTCATGACACAGCGACAAGCACAGGGACACGCTTTCTTTAGTGGCGCTTTGTTTCCGGGCCTTTGTTTGGAAGACGTTTTGTTCTTTGGTCAGACATTCTTGGCAAAGGCAGCATCTTGTGGCCAGGTGTGTAACTGCAGAGGTTCAGCTGGGAGGGCGGGAACACAGTGTACTGTATGTGTGTAACTGTATAACCAGTCGTGTGACTCACAGGAACGAAAGTGGAGTAGGTGCTTGGTGGACACTGGCACTGACTCTTCTAATTGATCACAATTCTTTTGGAAATTAAACTAAATTATTATACTAAATTAAAAACTAAATTAAAAATGGTAATTTCACAGTGATCCAGTTTCATTCAGTTCACAATTAGTTTTAAAAATACATTAAATTAACAATATGGGTCGCTGCACTATTAAACAGTAGCCCATGATTTAGATCACGATACCAGGTTCATGATTTCATAGTCTCACAATAACCTAAACATTAAGTTTGAATAAAGAAAAACCATGACTGTATCCATGTTGTTGTTTATCTTACTAGTTAGACTGGAAGTGTGACGCATGGCATAAACTTGCTGGGTTAGGGTGTTGACTGTCTCCATGATGCACATTGTCACATTTTTGCATTGTGCCAGCCATATCTAGCCACCGGAACTGTCACCAAGCTCCTAGCAGAAACAGTCTGTACAGAGGGTTCGGCCTTCTAGCTCAAAGGAGAGGCCATCTGAACTGAAGGTCTGACCTTCTAGCTCAAAGCAGAGGCCATCTGAATTGAGACCTAGCATTCTAGATCAAAACAAAAGCTTCAAACTAAAAGCAGAAGATACCTCAACTAGGGTTCTGGCCTTCTAGCCCAAAGAAGCAGCCATCTAAACTGGGGGTCTGGACTTCTAGCTTGAAGCAGAAGCAGTCTAAACCGGGGGTCTGGCCTTTTAGATCAAAGCAGGAGCAGCTTGAACTGGGGCCTAGCCTTCTAGATCAAAGCCAAAGCTTTAAGGTCCTAGCAGAAGCAGCCTGAACTGGAGGTCTGGTCTTCTAGCTCAAAGCAGAAGCTGCATGAACTGGGTGTCTAGCCTTCGAGCTCAAAGCAGTAACCATCTAAACTGGGGGTCTGGCCTTCTAGATCAAAGCAGAAGCATCCAGCTCCTAGCAGAAGCAGCCTGAACTGGAGGTCTGGCCTTCTAGCTTAAAGCAGAAACCATCTACACTGGGGGTTTGGGCTTCTAGATAAAAGCAGAAGCATCTAGCTCCTAGCAGAAGCAGCCTGAACTGGAGGTTTGGCCTTCTAGATCAAAGCAGAAGCTTCTAGATCAAAGTAGGAGCTGTTTAAGTCTACAGTCTCCCCTCACAATCTGTACAGATGAGATGTTCCAAACTAACAAAAAATGAATTATAAACCATTTAAATAAATGTATAATATTCCTTTCAAAACCATGTATAGGCTCAACTTCATTATGTGTGTATAACTGTGTGTGTGTGTGTGTGTGTGCAGCTGGCTCAACTGGAAGAGGACCTGCGGCAGTGTAAAAGGGAGAAAGACGAAGCTGAACAGAAGGCCAAGGCTCTGGAGCAGAAAGTCTTCGAGCTGCAGGTGGATGCAGACACCAAAGTTCAGAGCAGCGACAAATCCAGGCAAATCAAGCTAATGGAGGTACACACGGACTCACACATTAGATATTTCATTAACCTGAGAAGCTCCATCCATAGAGGAACACGGGCGTGGGGTGTCTGATATCTGTTGTACACTAGGGAGGCCACAGCTGTTGGACATTTGTCAGTCAAATTGTCTTCAGTTATTTGCATGGTTATAACAGTCTGATGGAAAGCACACTTTTGCAAGATGCTCTATGTGCTGGGACACCAGTGAGCCTCTGGTAGTGGAAAGTGGGTTACTTATTGTGCTATATACCATTTTCTAAGGTTCTATGTAGAACCATCTCCAAAGTATTTGGGCTCAGAACCTCTTTCACCAGCAGAGAACCATTTAAGCATTCAGTTATCAAATTTTTTCTAAAGAACCCTTGAAGAACCCTTTTTTATTAAGAGGATGGGTTAAGAAAACTCATGACGTCTTGCGTGACTGATGCATCATCAGTGACGATGTTACCTGAGGTCATCAGGTGTTTTCAAGATTTCCAACATTAGACACCCCAAGTCAGATAATTCGTCTGGCGCTGAGGGTCAGAAGTCTAGGTTTAGAGACTAGGTATTTCCAAGCTCTTTACTGATCTAGCTGATATCATGGCGGCGATGATTGCGATGATGGTGAAGATGATGATGAGTTTCCTATTGCCCCGCAGGATCGTATCTCTCAGCTGGAGATGGACCTTGACGAAGAGAGGCAGAGTGGGGACCTGCTGATGGAAAGAATAGACCGAGGGAGAGAGCAGGTCAGTGTGTCTTACCTCTTTTGAGCCTTAGAAGAGACTCATTTACATTCTGTACTGGCCACTTTATTGGAAACCGCTTCCTTGCTGGTATTCTGTACTAGCCCATCTCTTAATGCTCAGTTTGTGTTGGTCATCCAGCTCCTCATTAAGGTTCAGGTGCTGACCACGGATCTTCTCTTGACTGGATGCTTGACGCACTCTGGCCTGCAGTATGCATGCAGTGCTACCTGCTTAAGTAAAAGTGCCAAGGCCTCCCAGTTGATTCGTGCTGGGTAGAAGGACGTGGATGAAGGGATTTCTGCATTGTAAGAGGATCTTGCGTAATTGTTCTTTTTGGCTGGCTGCCCCTGCGTGTAACTCTGCCTGTCCAATTTTCATGCATCAATTAAAAGCTCTTTCGAATGCGCCGCCTCAGCCAACATTCGCAAGCTGCCAAGCTTCTCAGGTTAGCTGAGAGCCTGCGTTCACTTTCCCTGCATCGTGGAGAGAGAGAGAAAGACTTTCTGATGGCAATTGGTTTGGCTGTAACTGGTTACATGAGTGGCACCATGGCCTCAAGGTTAAAGAAGCGGGACTGGGATCCCTTGAGCTAGTCAACTGACCGCCAATTGGTCCCCAGGCACCGAGGTGGCTACCCACCGTGCTAGTGAGTCTTCTCACTGTCCCAATCAGTAGTGTGAGTGTAGGCGTTCTCACTGCCATTGATTGTTTAGGTAGAGGTTGCGTTTCGTTGGCCTGCTTTGCAATGTCTGTAAAGGATGCTTAATGCAATCTACATTTAGGCCTGCTCTAGTAACCTAACTTTTTTATTTTTGGGGGTCATTAACATTTTATGGGGCCTAAAGGTTAGAGGAGCGGGCTGGTGACCTGAAGGCTGCTGGTTTTATCCCCTGGACTGGCAGGAGAACAGGCTGGGGAGATGGAGGAGCAGTGTTTTCTTTACCTTTAGCATTCATGACTGAGATACCCTTGAAAAACCGTCCAGTCTGGACTGTGTATTGCTCTGTGATTGGTCACACCTCTCTATTTTGGGCTTTATCATTTTATTTTAGACCAAACGGGTCCAAAAAGAGAAGAACAGAGTCTTGGTGTTGGTAGAGGCTGGATGTACTAAGAAGTCCCACTGTAGTTTTCTATAAGTTACGTAAAGCTGCATTAGGCGAGGGTATTTTTGGCTCCTGGGCTCCCCCTACAGTTGTAGAGTGTAATTAATTTTTACTCCACTTCTGTAAATACTAATTGTGCTATGAGCACCCCACATGGATAGCTGTGCATGTGCATTTGTTGGCAAGCTGAAAGATGCAGAAGTGGGCTGAGGCGGTAGAGTAATACTACAGGATTTTACATTAATATGACTCGGGCTTGGGTTTTGGTGTAGTCTGCTCTACCTGCCTCAGCTGTGAATGAAATATTTGATTGTGGGCAATGAAAGTGGTGATATAATAGCAATGCTTCCGACACTAGGAAGACAAGGACATAACACATGTCCCCTCCAGCATGTGAATCCAGCCACCACCTCTTTTCAGACTGCCGCCAATGCGGCATCTCTGGGCAGCTGACACATTTGGAGGAAAGCGTCTGGTCCTCAGATCCACCACACCAGCTAACAGACGCCTGTGCCGGTCAACATCGCTTAAGCGTGATAAGGGGAGGGAGTGCCATCTACTGGCCTGGGGAGAGAGTATGGCCAATTGTGCTCTCCCAGTCTCTGGCTGCTGATGGCAAAGCAGCATGGATCAGGATGCAATTTACATCCCCAAGGCCTCTGAGCCTCTCTGAGCCCACTTGTCCTATTTGTTGTTGGCAATATTTTGGTGTGTGTGTGTGTGTGTGTGTGTGTGTGTGTGTGTGTGTGTGTGTGTGCTGTAGGAAGTGTATTTTCAGTTTCACACATCATACGAGTCAGGAGGCCATGTTTACATGTTAAACTTCAGCCTTGTCGATTCTTGTTTTTAACAGAATCAGGTTAGGAGGTGAGGATCGCACCTGGACAGACTCATTCAGATGAGCCGGATCTGGATCCGAGCTGAGCTAATGATGAATAGATGAGGGCTGGAATAGCGTAGAGGGTGATGGGAATTATGGAACAGAGCCAAAAGTAACGACACAATGGTGCTCCTAGAGGCTGGAGGGAGTTTCCGTGGAAACTGTGGAATGCTGCGAGGGTTTACAGGGAAGTACATTAAGAGGAGGGGGTGGGTATTAGAGGGGGCTGAGGGTATCAGGATGGGCACACCTGCGCCTCATGGCACCAGGTGCGGGGGCGAGTGTCTAAATGAGAATAATCTTCTCTGCCTCTCTCTCTCTCTCTCCCTCTCTCTATCTTTCTCTCTCTCTCTCTCTCTCTCTCCTCTCTTTCTCTCTCTCTCTCTCGCTCTCCCTCTCTGATTACTTTGTCTTGTTCGTCTGTGTGTGTGTGTGTGTGTGTGTGTGTGTGTGTGTGTCTGCACATGCTGTGCTCTGCTGAGTTAGCACCCTGCAGCGAGGGCTAACACACACACCCCATCGCTCACCACAGCACCGCACTGTCACTCACTAATTGGCATAAAATATCATCCTCCATTACCGCCTCATACCAGCGTACAGCCGCCCTCTCACCCTCCCTCTATCCATCTCTTTCTCTGCAGAGAGAGCTAGAGGATTTCTCTTTATTGTTTGTAATATTGTTTGTTTATTTATTTATTTATTTATTTATGTTCCACAATCACAGGAGTATTATTACCATTTCCTATGAATTCACTTAACCCCACGTCATTATTACATAAAGAATTACAGTAATTTACATTCTGCACGAACAACTTGGGCAAATGGTGAAAATGGAAAGGATGTTATTTGTTTTCAGGACCTGTTCATAACTGCTAGTCAGTTATTTAGTTAGTTAGGCACTGTACATGATGTTTGTTAGTTAATTAAGTATCTAGGTAGTTATCTAGGACGTCATCAGATATCAGATCTGTCCTCTACAGAGATATGATGTTTAGTTAGCAGTGTAGTGTAGTGTAGTGTAGTTGGTCTGTCTATTTGAAATATGTACATGTATATACATTATATGAATATTTACAATATTCTTAATTGACCTGTTTAACATTTGAAGATGTAAATATGTAGTTAATAGGAACTTAATATAGGTAGGAACTTAATATAGTCATGGCAGTGATGGTCAGAGTAATGATAGTTAATAGTGGTGATATTAATAGATGGTCATTAGACAGGTAGCAGTAGTAGGAGGGTGTGCCCCTGGTCTAGCATGGGTGGTGGTGGTGAGGGCTGGGCCTGCTGGTTGTATTGGTAGGTAGGCAGCTGGTCTGATGCAGGTAGAGGGGACCTCAGCAGGTCGGGCTGGGTGACTATTTACTCAGAGAAGGTAAAGAGACCTGTGGTATACCAGGTTTGCTTACTAGGTGGTTGCAGGGTGGTTGCAAAGGTATACCAGATCAGATAGTTGTGACAGTGTTGCTATGTGGTCACTAGGTGGTTGCTATAGTGTTGCAAGATGATTGCAATGGTATCCAAGGTCAGCGCTAGTTCTGAATGGATTAGTTGGTAGTTAGTAGGTAGTTGTTTGGTTGGTTGGATATGTATGTGGTTAGGTTGGTAGTTAGTTGAGTAGGTAGCTAATGGTTGGGTTGGTATGTAGGTATGTATGTAGTTAGTTAGTTGGGTAGGTTAGTAGCTTGAGTATTTGGGTAGGTAGTTAGTTAAACAGTTAGTGTGTTAGTTATTTAGTTAGTTACTTATGTAGTTATTTATTGTAGTTAGTTGGGCAGGTATGTAGTTACAGTGGGGGAAAAAAAGTATTTAGTCAGTCACCAATTGTGCAAGTTCTCCCACTTGAAAAGATGAGAGAGGCCTGTAATTAACATCATAGGTAGACCTCAACTATGAAAGACAAAATGAGAAAAGAAATTCAGAAAATCACATTGTCTGATTTTTAAAGAATTTATTTGCAAATAATGGTGGAAAAATAAGTATTTGGTCAATAACAAAAGTTCATCTCAATACTTTGCCATATATCCTTTGTTGGCAATGACCGAGGTCAAACGTTTTCTGTAAGTCTTCACAAGGTTGGCTCACACCGTTGCTGGTATGTTGGCCCGTTCCTCCATGCAGATCTCCTCTAGAGCAGTGATGTTTTGGGGCTGTCGGCGGCAACACAGACTTTCAACTCCATCCAAAGGTTTTCTATGGGGTTGAGATCTGGAGACTGGCTAGGCCACTCCAGGACCTGGAAATGCTTCTTACGAAGCCACTCCTTTGTTGCCCTGGCAGTGTGCTTGGGATCATTGTCATGCTGAAAGACCCAGCCAGTGTCTTTTATACTGTTAACGAGTTCAAACAGGTGCTATTAATACAGGTAATGAGTGGAGGACAGAGAAGCCTCTTAAAGACGTTACAGGTCTGTGACAGCCAGAAATCTTGCTTGTTTGTAGGTGACCAGATACTTATTTTCCACCATTATTTGCAAATAAATTCTTTAAAAATCAGACAATGTGATTTTCAGAATTTTTTTTCTCATTTTGTCTTTCATAGTTGAGTCTACCTATGATGTCAATTACAGGTCTCTCTCATCTTTTTAAGTGGGAGAACTTGCACAATTGGTGACTGACTAAATACTTTTTTTCCCCCACTGTATGTACTGCTTAGTTTTCCAGTGTACAAGGAGATACTTAATACCTTAGTTTCTTAGTTGGTCAGTCATCTTCTTTAGGCTCTATTCATGTAAAACGGAGACACACAGCAGCATTTTTCGAGTCCAGTGTTTAACTCTTTGACTCTTTCCACTATTTAAAAAAATAATGAAGATCAGATTCTACTGCGTTTCTGCTGCTGCCAGCAATAACTTCAATTTCCAGGAGTCAGAAGTGTTTGGAATTCTTTGCAATGTGGAATTTGTGACTTAATATGAGCAGCAAACTGTGCCTGCAGCTTTTGGAAAGGTGTTTGAATGCCCTTCACGCCTTGAGAGACTCCCTGCTGTGTGATATGACCGAGTTCTCGGAGCATTTCAGACTTATTAGAGTTATTAGAGTTATTCCACACATCTGCCGTCCGCTCAGGTCGGGTTCCAGGAGCTGGTGCAGGTGTGATGCAGAATGCAGCCTAACGAAAATCTGAGAGCAGTGCTGAGAAATCACACTCTCTACTGGTCACGCAGCACTGAGAACGTTCTAGTAATTATACACTCACTCCGACACCTTCTGTGAAATGGAGGCACTGTGTGGAAACTGAATACCACCCGAGACGTTTCCTTGGTTTTGTTTTTGTATTCTTTTCGTGTGATACAGTATATTTGTGTGATTGAGGTGTGCTAGAGTCTGTGTGATGGATGCTAGACTACAGTGTATTACAGTATGTGTACTTTCTTGTGTCATTGGTACCTTTTTTTAGGGGGGGGGGTGTGAGGGCAAATTTTAACATTCAGTTTCTAAATTGACTTATTTAACATTTGAAGATTTCAATAATTTATATTGAAAAAAAGAATTATGATCATGCTGTTAATCTGTGAGAATTTCTGTATTTTATGTATTAAATCTAGTGAACAGTGAGTGGCAAAATAAAAAATATATTTTGAGATATAGTAAAATTTTGGGCATTGTGTTACTACACTTGGTATCAATATCAAAACTAAATTTCTGGTTTTATGATCCTGTTGCACTTAATAATTCCCTAATAATATTATTAACACTTGTAATGATGTGCACTTATTTTGGGGAAAAACACCCATTTAATAAATTGCATAAAAATTTAATTCAGAATATACACACACACACACACACACACACACACACACACACACACACACACACACACACACATATGTATGTATATATATATATATATATATATATATATAATGTGTGTGTGTGTGTGTGTGTGTGTGTGTGTGTATAGAAAGAGGAATCAAGACTCAAAAGGGCGAATCCATCCTCCTATGGTTGACACCAGATAACACAATAAATAACAAAATTGCAATAGAACTTATTTCATCTTCAGGCTCTTTATTTATACCTTATCCCACTGTTTCTGGTTCCGTTATTGAGTTTTATTACTGCTGTGTTATTTGTCTGTAAGTGGTGTGATGTTGTGTGATGATCATATGGAGATGATCATGGTTTTGATGGTGTGTGACAGGTGGATCAGTTGAGGAATGAGCTCCTACAGGAAAGAGCCAACAAGCAGGACTTGGAGTGTGACAAGATTGCTTTGGACAGACAGGTAAATTCCAGAAGCACTTTCTAAGCAATTTTAAGGCATTTTTACAGGTATTTGAAGGGCCCTATGGAAGGACCTAATTGAACCCACAACCCTGTGATCCATAACCCAGCACTATAATCAGTCGACCCATATAGAGAAAGTTACTTCAGCAAAAGCAGAATACACTTTAATGCCTTTAATTTAAGAAGAAGCTCTGAATAAACAGGTGTCCCAATACTTCTGTCCATAAAATATAAGTATAGAAAAGTATGACCGTATCAGTCAAACTAGTGAAAATAATTGTGCATTAATGTCCGGCCTGTGGGTCAGTGTTAAGCTGTTGAACAGCTGTTGCTACAACAGTGGACATCCTGTGATTTGTTTTTGTTTTCCTGTTTATTTTCAGAATAAAGATCTGAAGAGTAGGATAGCTCATCTGGAGAGTTCCCAGAAGTCCAGTAAGGAGGGGCTGGTGGCCCAGCTGGAGAGCAGAATCCAGGAGCTGGAGGAAAGACTGGAGGGAGAAGAGCGGTTAGACATTTTTACAGTCTTTATTTATCCTGTAGAATTAAACCGGCTATTTTACTGTCTTAGTGTGTTTTAATACCGCTATATCGTCACTGTTACGCAAAAACATGTATCTCCATTTTTCACTTTTTGACATTTTGTTCTTTACATTGTGTCCAAATTTAATGATGAATGGACCAATAGAAATGCTCCAAAATTACATTAAATATTTTCACTTGTTTCTTAAATAATCAGAATTGAATCGAATTGCAACCACATAGCAATATCATGGCAACCACCTGCCCTGGGATACTACTGCAATCACCTAGCAACACTATAGAAACCACCTTAAGGTAAAGGTAAAGGTGCACGTATTCGTCACTGTACAGTGTGGACTGTACAGCGAAATGTGTCCTCCGCATTTAACCCATCTGGTAGTGAACACACACTCACACACACACACGTGTTAGGGGCAGTGAGTACACACACACACCCAGAGCGGTGGGCAGCCAACTCCAGCGCCCGGGGAGCAGAGAGGGTAAAGGGCCTTGCTCAAGGGCCCAACAGTGGCAGCTTGCCGAGCCCGGGAATCGAACCCACAACCCTGTTATCGATATCCCGGCGCTCTAACCGCTGAGCCACCACTGCCCCAAGTAACCACTTTATCCGCAATATCATAAAAAAACACTCTAGCAACCACCTGATCTGGGATGCCATTGAAATCACTTTGCAACACTATAGCAACTACCTAGTAACCACATAGCAACACTGTCACAGCTATCTGACCTTGGATACCATTGCAGTCACCTTGCAACTACCCAGCAACCACCTAGTAAGCACACCTGGTACACCACAGCAACAACATAGCAACTTTGCAACCCCGTAGCAACTACCTGACCTGTGATTCCACTGTAACACCTAACAGAAGCAAAGTTTTTGTGTGACCATCACAATATGTAAATCACCTCCATTCTAATTGGCTGCCCAATACTGGGCCTCTTTCAAAAAGCGGTCCAGGCTGAAACACTGCTTATAACCTCAGGGTGTGTTACTGCTGTAAATGGAATAGAAGCATACGTACAGTGCAAGTAAAAGGTTTAGCTAGGTGTGTCCAAACTTTTGACTGGTTCTGTATGTAATTGTGTTGTTTTTCAGCTTAATTTCCATGTATGGATTGTATGGATTTATGGGAGTAATCTGTATAATATCATAAACTCTGCTCTAATACAAATGTGTGCTTCACAGAGACCGTGCCAACCTGCAGCTGGTGAACCGCAGGTTGGAGCGGAAGGTGAAGGAGATGATGATGCAGATGGATGAAGAGCAGCACTCACTGCAGGATCAGAAAGACCAGGTGAATACAGCACACCAGGCCACACCTCTCACCTTAATGTGGTCCCATAATGGGCCATTTTCCAGTGACAGGCAGGGTTTAATCAAATGGGCTACAGTTGGTAACAGGAAATGTACCTGCATCACAAGCGTTTCTGATATTTTAATAATTGTCCAGCAAATCCTTGCTGTCAAACCAAGTACAGTGAATCTGACGGTTGTTCTCTATATTCTGTTCAAATTTCTTGATTGGACCAATAGAAACACTCCAAAATGACAAATCTTATTACATCTTATTATTACACTTTCATTACATTTAAAGGTAAAGGTGCACGTATTTGTCACTGTACATTGTACACTGTACAGCGAAATGTGTCCTCCACATTTAACCCATCTGTGGTAGTGAACACACACACACACACACACACACACACACACTAGTGAACTAGGGGCAGTGAGCACACACACACACAGAACAGTGGGCAGCCAACTCCAGCACCCGGGGAGCAGAGAGGGTAAAGGGCCTTGCTCAAGGGCCCAACAGTGGCAGCTTGCCCAGCCCGGGAATCGAATTTAATAAGGTTTTTCCCTTTTACTGTAAAGCTGTCGTTTTGAAGATACAAGGTTTTTACATGACCGTGTAGATAGGTATTAGTAGGTTTATGTAGGTGTGTGTGTGTGTGTGTGTGTGTGCGCAGCTGAACCTGCGTCTGAAAGCTCTGAAGAGGCAGATGGACGAGGCAGAGGAGGAGATTGATCGTCTGGAACACGGAAAGAAGAAACTGCAGAGAGACCTGGAGGAGCAGCAGGAGGCAAACGAGCAGCTCCAGAACCAGCTGAAAGCCCTGCGGAGTGAGATGAGGTGAGGACTTCACTGTATTATCACTGATCCAGAATCAGATTCAGAATCCGCATGAAACAACCATCATTGCAACCACCAAGCAAGCATTAGCTAACACCAAGGCAACTATTAGACATGAGATACCATGGCAATCACCAACTAACCACCATCTGATGTTCCATAGCAACCACCTAGCAACATCATAGCATCCACCTATTAAAAAACTGCAACCACCTGGAATACCATAATAACCTCTTATCTAGCAACACTAGTGCAGCCACCTAACAAAATCAGTGTCACCCTAATGGCAACATGGCAACTACTTGACCAGGAATACCATTGCAGCCACCTGGTAACCACCCAGCAATGACCACGCAAGCACTTAGCCACACCATAGCAACCCTCTGAGATACAATAACAACCACCTAGCAACAACTTTGCAACACCACAGCAACCACTCATAAAACATATCGCAACCACCTGAAATACCATAATAACCCTTTATATAGCAACACTATAAGAACCACCTAGCAACAGCATAGCAGCCACCTAACAAAATCAGGGTCACCCTAATGGCCACCTAGCAACTACTTGACCTGGAATACCATTGCAGCCACCTGGTAACCACCAAGCAATGACTACGCAAGCACTTAGCAACGCCATAGCAGCACCATAGCAACCACCTAGCAAAATTACAGCAACCATTATATTGTTTCTCTCACAGGCGAAAGAGCAACTCTGCCCCACTCCTCAACAACCTGGATGATGAAGATGACGATGAAGATGACATCAGCACTGATGGGGAAACCTACTTCAGCTCATCTTCTGGATATAAACGTTCCAGCAGTCAGGACGCCCTCATCTCCACATTCTCACTCTGAGCGGTGTGTGTGAGTGTGTGTGTGTGTGTGTGAGAACAAGACTGTGCCGTCCACACTCTTGATAATGCAGTAATGGACACTATTCCCTCCACCTGCGTTTTTGGCTGCGTGAGCCCAAAGCGTGCTGCAGTGGAAACATTCCTAATGCCTTTTGCTTTTGAACAAAACACAAGTCCTTATTATTCCAGTCGTTCTTTTGTTTGTTTTGTACCTGTTATTGATTTCCAGACGGCCTGTTTCAATGATTTTACTGTACACCAGTGTTTTAACGGAAGACAGCATTTTTATATTAAGTGCATTTAAAAAAAAAAAAGAAAAAAAAAAGGTGAACCCCTCCTTTTTGAAGCTCCATCGCTCAAGCGCTGATGTTTCTGATGATGGTAACAACGGAGATGAAGGAAAATGGCGATGCAACAAATTCTGTAATTTATTAATCAGTGAGAATATGAAGGATTGGAGTATTTGAAGGGCAGTAATGAGCCTATAAAGGGAAATCTTCGTGAGGGACTGTTGTACTCATTCCAGTTTTGATTTGTGTAAAAATGTGCGCCATGTATACAAAACCTCATTTATCGTTTAGCAGAGTTTTAATGTTACTTCACTGTTACTTTTCATCCAAACAAAGCTGTCCCATGTCACACAACGCTGCTCAACCTCATTTTGTGATTTTTTTTTTTTTTACTTTTACTTTTGAAACTTTCCTCTGAATGACCCATTGACCTTTTTTTTGTGAGAAACTGCTAGAGAAATAAAACCTGTGCTTCAGTGAGGTTACAGCAAACCACACTCTGTTACCAAGTGGGAGGCAGTTTGTTTCTGAGGCTCCAAACAGTGTTAATAGCTAAATCTCTCTCTCTCTCTCTCTCTCTCTCTCTCAGTGTGGTCATGCTCAGTCTTAACTCTCTAAAAAAGAAGAGGCTTGACCTGCTTGACCTCCATCTGCTGTATCTGAAAGAAAACCGATAATGACACGGATGATCATCTTGACACATAGATCATCCCTATATTAGGTGAACAAATGAGAAAACAACTCAATAACCCCGTCGCAACACCATGGTAACCACCTGACATACCATAGCAACTATTTAGCAACACTATAGAAACCACCTAGCAACACCAAAACAGCCACTACCCTGCAACATCATTGCAATCACCTGAAATACCATAGAAAGTGCTTTGGTTGCTAGACGGTTGCTAGCATTGAAAGTTAAGCAAATTTGGTATTTTGGAGATACGACAGCAATGATATGCTAGAGACACAGCAGTCAGAGGTCAAGTTGGACAAGGTCAGAGTATTCCTTTAACCTGTGTGTTTAGCTGTACCTGTGGGAGTTTGTAGACTCCTCTTAGTCAGATTAGTCCACTAGTCCTGTAGTTTCATATCATGAAGTACGTCGTCCCCAGTTATTGATATCTGCGCTGTCATGTAAATACCTTAAATGTGTGAATCTGGCAGTTCTTCACATTGCGTCCAAATTTCACAATGAATGGACCAATAAAACGGACTTGGAATGAAATCTTTCTACATTGACCTCCATTAAAGGTTTTTTCATTCTCCTGTAAAGCTGTACGATTTTGGAGATAAGAGGTTTTGCATGGCAGCACTGATATGCAAGCAGTAAACGATCAAGAATCCAGGTTTAATTCATTCAAACTCCTGGACTGAATAATCGGTGCAGAAGTGTGAGTCTGCTTTTGGGAGTCTGGATCTTCTGTCTTTATGCTCTGGGTTTCGGTTTTTTTCTGAATGGAAGTGGATAAGATCTAGTCCTGATCGCTGTGCTAATCATGTTGCACCATTAAAATCCAATTTACAGCTTAATCTGGGTCTGAGAAACCAGCTATATTGGTACAAACCCAGGCCCCTTACACTCCCAGCTAAAAGGTAATGTCAAACTCAATTTTAAGGTTTTTATGTATTTGATCATTTTGGACTTCAGTTTTTCATAAAGCTTCAATTCCGCACCTCCACCTTGTTATCCTCTTCTTCATTAGATTTGCATTCTTAAAAAAAAGTGATACCCTAGAACCCTAGGTCTTCAAATCTGTTCCTTGAATCCAGTTACCAGCCCTGTACCTTGTAGTCCATGCTAGGTGTGACCCTACATGGCCAATCAATTCCATGAACTGTTCCCTTAATATCCAGTAAGACCAAAATTCAGGACTGGAACTGGATTCGAGGTCCAGATTCGAAGACCTGGGCCCTAGAAGAACCACACTTTGTTCCATAAAGAAAATATGTTTGTAGTAGAGATGTATGAGTGTGAGGAACCTTTAAAAGATCTAAACCACTTGATGTAAAGGTTCATTACCAATCTAAAGGTTCTTCACTCTCTCAGGTCTTGAGTAAGATCGTTAGAAGACCTTTAGAATAACAAAAATGTCCAATTAAGGAGTCAGAATGTCTACAGTCTACAGCATCCCTCAAAGTACCACCTTTATCTCTAAGAGTGCGGGCTGACCGTGGCCTGCTATACATATCCATGGCTAAAGCGCTGGAGAACCGCCCTTCTGTAGACATTTTTCTTTATGTTGCCGTGTTGACAATCGACTTTATCTCTGTCTTTCTTTTGTGTGTGTGTATTTTTTTTAATACACTGTGAGTTATTGCACTGTATGTTGGACTGAGCCTTTATTGTGCATCGTTGGCCTAAAGCAACATTCCAATGTAGAAATCCCTGTGATTCCTCACTATGTTGCCAACAAGAAGGAATTCAGTCCGTGTTCCCCAGGCTCTCTGTAGCTGAACAATAAAAGCTAGCAGTAACGTCTTATCTCTTTACTAAGGGAGGCATTTATTTATCCCCAAAATCAGCAAAGTATGTGGCTGATAATTCACCGCTAGCTCACTCTGCTCAACTGTAGAGCGCTGAGGGAACGCCGGATTCCTCCCAGTGGGATTCAGTGTAAAGCAGGCCTGTTGCAGCTTTAGTTAGAGCGCTGCTCTCACATCGAAACCTTGTTTTTTTATGTATAGATATATTTTTACACTGTTTTAAGACGCGAGCTGCCCTTTACTTTGTGTGAACACAACAACTGGACCAATAGAAATTGTCCAAACGTGCTTGGATTAATGCAGATTAAAGTCTATTAAGATACCAGAGATTTCAGAGATGCACTATATGTGCAAAAGTTTGTGGACACCCCTTCTAATGAGTGAACTTTTAAATTTTTATAAGTTTATTTTTTTTGCTGATACAGAAGTACTGCCAATAGAATAGGACTCTCTGAACCTAATATGAACCTATTGGCACCATTCTGCCTAAAGCCTGGTGTGGAGCAGTGGAAGAACTGTGTTCTCTGGAATGAGGGATGGTGCTTCATCCAGTACTTCTAGGGTTGGGGATGATGAGGTGGGGTGGTGATCTCCCAACATCCCGACCTCACAGACACTGTTGTCACTGGATGCGTTCAAATCTGTAGACAGTAGAGACAGCTGCTCCATTAAAACAACAACGAATGAGAAGGTGTCCCAATACTTTCGTCCATATAGTGTGTAAGGGTTTGGTTTTGACGGTAAACTGTTCCTTGAATGCTGTCATTTAAGTGGGCCGAACTGCTGTTGGAGTCTTTTTGGGGAAGGTTACAGAAAGAATCCTGCCACTACCTCTCTGTATGCATTTATACTGCTTAGACTAAAATCCTGAAAAATGCAATAAAGCTACCTGTAGTTAATCTCTCAGCCGTGCGTCTGATTACAGGGCTCTTCTGGCCATCCGTCCACACGGTCATACTTCTGAGCAGGTACTGGAGCTGTGGTGGGGAATTCCTGCTGAAGTAATGATGACATTAATGTGAGGTGAACATATGGTGATCCTCTTCATTCCATTACTAGCCTCCACCCAGCTGTTTTTTGGGGGCTTTTGGGTAACACAGCTGTGTTACCCAAACACAGCTAAATAATAGCCCTCATGCCTTTGTGTGTGTGTGTGTTTGCGCGCCTACGCCTGTGTGTGTGTTTTGATACAGGGCATTCTTGTCCTGACTGTGTCTGAACACCAGAGCCACCACAGTGTTGGTCACACACAGGCAATTAAACATATGAGATATATTACCTGTAGATACTTACACATACATTAGATACATTATTTGTCCAAATGTTTGTGGACACTCCTCCTAATGAATGTATTCGGGTACTTTAATTCAGTTGCACCCCTGGCTGACACAGGACTCTCTGGAGATAATTATAAACCTATTGACACCATGCTGCCTAATGCCAGGTGTGGGTTAGAGGGGTGTAAAAAAGCCCCCCAGCATTGAGCTGTGGAGCACTGGAGGAACTGTGGTGATCTTCCAACATCCTGACCTTGCTAACACTCTTGGTGCTGAATGCAATCAAATCCTCACAGCAGTGCCCCTTCAAGATCTAGTAGAAAGCCTTCTTCCCTGGACAGTAGAGACAGTTACTTCAACAAAACACTTTGTAATACCCTTTGAAGAAGCAATGAATGAGCAGGTGTCCCAATACTTTTGTCCATGTAGTGTGTGGGTAATATATATATATATATCTCCCTCATATCACCTCATGTGTGTATATATGTATATGTATGTATGTGTGTGTGTGTGTGTGTGTGTGTGTGTGTATATATATATATAGGCCCAGAAGAAAAGGGATCTGCAGGGAACCCCTGACTGACCCCTGATGTTCGTCCACATGCAGCTGGAATGTCGGGGGTGTGAGGCATGACTGCCGTTAGGAACTCCGGCTTCATCATTTTCTCGCACGCCTCTCGGCTGAGTATGGAAACAGAAAGGCAGGCGGACGCTAAGACATTCTCATCCAGTAAACAAAGCTGAGGCCTATTGTTCTCGGCTACACTGGCTGCCCTGGTGGGAAACCTCCCTGATGTGAGGGGAGCATCTCTGACCCCTGCTGAGTTGTCCCGGCTGGCCCTGATTGCTGATCAGAGTGGGGCTTTTGTAGAAGGGTGGGGAGGGGGGATCAGATACCACCACCCATTCTTCAAATTCCAAACAACCCTCTCCTCACGAACACACGTGCACTCTGTTATGGAGTGAGTAGAGCTGTCTTACTCATCCAGTGACACAGACAGTGTGTGGAGAGTGTGGCGAGGGGAGGCCTGTGTTATTTTATTGAAAGTGTTGGAGGACAGAGGAAACACCACCACCAGTGAGGCCTGGCCTGTGTTTTTCTGAACTTCTAACGCCCCACTGTAGCTCTCTGCTGCCCTCTTGCTGCAAATGAGTGCCATAGCTTCCCTTATGAGTGTGTGTTTATACATTAATAGCTGTTTCTCAGGGGTAATAGCCCCAGATTCATAGAAAAATATAGAAATGAGGATATTCTGGCCATATTTGACTACCTTTTAGAAGAATGGTTTAAAAAACTGCAGCTTATTTTACCTGTGAGAACGTGGTGATACAATCACAGGTGCAACAGCCAGACCCATACCCTGGAAAAGTGATGGGAATGTGTACAGTTGTGCTCCTCAGTTTAGCGAGGTTTTGGCAATAATGGTGTTGATGTAACTAGAGCTTTAAAAAATGCAGAGAATCTGTGTGAGTAAAATAAAGTATTTGGACACCTGCTCATTTCCTGCTGGTTTCCTCCAAAATCAGGAGTGTATCCTGCTTTCGTTGGAGTAACTGTATCTACTGTCCACGGATGAAGGTTTTCTGGGCAACAAGAGCATTTGTTAGTGAGGTCAGGATGCTGGACAATCCCACTAAACCCACCAAGCCCACCTCATCATCCCCAACTTCCCAACTGAAGTACTGGATGAAGCACCACCATCATCAACACCAGGGAACACAGCCTGGCATTAGGCAGTGTGGTGCCATCAGATTCATGTTTATCGCCCTAGAGAGTCCTAATCTATTTACAGTACTTTTCAACAGGGGCTAGACAATGGTGTGTGTGTGCATTTGCACATCTGTGTCAGCAGTGGGTGCAACTTAAAGCAGCTGAATGCATTCATTAGAAGGGGTGTCCACAAACATTCGGACATGTAGTGTGTCTATCTTATTTGCCAAAGCCAAAGAATACACTCTATAACATCAGAGCAGCATGAAAAATATTCTTAATAGTCTTCATAACAACAATAATAATCATAGTACAGTACAGTAACACTTGGGCCTTTGTCCTGAGATCCTAGTCCCACCACTGCTCACACATGAACAGCACTGCAGATCCAGCCAGTACAAGACAGTGGTATGGTGACTGACAGGCTGCCGTGTGTGTGAGCGTGGCCCTGGTGTGTGTGAGAGCGTTTATGATGAGGTGCTAACAAGCCAATGAATCCCAATGGAATGCAGCGGCCCTTAACAGATGGGCTTTAAATCGGGGCTGTCCGTCAGCAGGCTGAAAGGAGGGAGACGGAGGGAAGCTGCAGGCCCCTCTCTTCCTCTATTCTTCCCTCCATTGTGTCCCGACGCTTCTATTCACTCAGTGCTGGCTGAGTGTGAAGCATGTCCAGACCCTTGCTGTGAGCTCTGTGCCCAAACCTCAGTTTAGAAAGTGCTGAATACTGTACCTCAGACACACACGAGAGACTTCCGGGCAGGAGCCTTTTACATGGGTGGGGGGATTACAGCACCGTGCAGAAGCCTTAGAGCCTTAGAAATCATTTAGCTGGACTATGAATGTGGTTCATGGTCTCTCTCTTATATCTCCACCTCTCTTTCCTTATTTCACATTTACATTTAGGGCATTTAGTAGACGCTCTTCTCCAGAGCGACTTACAAAAGTGCTTCACTGTTTACCCAAGAAGAACCTCAGCTAGTTTAAATAGACTAATAATTCAAAGATCCTCTAATCTTAGACTCTACTAAACACAATATGTCAATATGGAGACCATAATACTCTACTATTCTCCCAAGTCCTCTCAGAAGAGGAGGGTCTTCAGTCTGGGTTTGAGGACAGCGAGCGTTGGACTCTGCTGTTCGGACACCCAGGGGAAGCTCGTTCCACCACTTCGGTGCAGGACAGTAAAAAGTCTGGACGCTCGTCTTACGTGGTTCTTAAAGGATGACGGGTCGAGCCGAGCCGTACTCGAAGCTGGGAGGGCTCTTGCAGATCAGTGCAGATCAGGACCAGGTCTCTCTCACTTATTCCCTATTTCTCATTCTCGCTTTCGTTCTGTGTCTCTGTTGTCTCTTTTTTATAAATTTTTTGTTGTTGAATGTTTTCCATTTTCTCCCCCAATCTGGTTCTACCAATTAACCCACCCATTCGTTGCTCCCCCTAGCAGTAACAATGCTCCCAACACAAGGAGGAAAGCACTGGGTCAGTGGGCCAACATTGCTTAAGAGTGATGACAAGACTCTCAACCATTTTCACTGTTAGTGCTGGCCTCCGTCTTTAAACCTATCCGGGCGGTGACCACACACACACACACACACAGAGTGACAGTGAACACATGTGCCCAGAGTGGTGGGCAGCCATTGCAGGGAGGGTGAAGGGCCTTGTTCAAGGGCACAAAAGTGGCAGCTTGCTGAGACCAGTGCTGTAACCGCTGAGCCACCACTGCCCCTGCCACTGATAAGGGGATAGAGAGCCATCATGGTCAATTGTGCTCTCTCAGACTCCGCTGGCCGATGGTGGCAAAGCTTAGTGGTCCTTCTGTCTCTCTCTCCACTCTTTCTCTTCTTTCTTTCTTTCCACACTCAGGTGGAAGCAGCCTTTTAGCCACGGGCTCTCCCAAGCCCTCACGCAGCCTCACTATCAGTCTATCAATACAGCACAGAGACACATACACACAGCAGACCAGACTCCATCAGAGAGAGAGAGAGAGAGAGAGAGAGAGAGAGAGAGAGAGAAATACAGATAAAGAAATAGATCTGATCAGCCAATCATGTGACAGCAGTGCAATGCACAGAATCATGCAGATGCAGACGGGCCTGCAGTTTCGGGGATTGTTCGGTGGAAAATGTGATCTCAAGGATTTTGAGCGTGGCATGATTGTCGGTGGCACAACAGTCTCTACAGTAAGGCTACAGTAGCTCAGTAACCACTCTACACAATTGTGGTGATCAGAAAAGCTTCTCAGAATGCATAACAACACGTCCAAGCTTGAGGAGGATGGGCTCACACAGCTGAAGATCACATCAGGTTCTACTTCTTTCAGCCAAGAACAGAAAGCTGAGGCTGCAGTGGCTCAACACAGGCTCACCAGAACTGGACAGATGAAGACTGGAGAAATGTGTTCTGGTCTGATGAATCTGGATTTCCAGAATACGGTGCTAACAACCTGAAAGCATGTACCATGGACCCAACCTGCCTTGTGGCAACAGTCCATGCTGGTGTGATGGTGTGGGGAAGGTTTTCTTGGCTCACTTTGGGTTGTTAATACCAATCAGTCATCGCTTGAATTCCACAGCCATTTTTTGAGTATTGCTGCTGACCATGCATCACCCATCTGTGGTAGTGAACACACACACACACACTAGTGAACTAGGGGCAGTGAGTGCACACACACACCCAGAGCGGTGGGTAGCCAACTCCAGGGCCCGGGGAGCAGAGAAGATGAAGGGCCTTGCTCAAGGGCCTTACAGAGGCAGCATGCAGTACCCAGGTATCGAACCCTCACCCCTGTCATCAATAGCCCGGAGCTCTAACCGCTGAGCCTCCACTGCCACACTACATCTTGTTGCAATGCAAAAGTCTCTAAAACTGGTTTCATGAACATGACGATGGGTTTGGGGGTTCCTCGGGGGTTGTTCCAGTCAGTCAGAACAGGAGATTTACAGCATGGACCAGAATCTCTAGGGAACATCTTGTGGAATCCCTGCCTGAATGGCTGTTCTGAGAGCAAATGCAGGATCCTACCCAATCTTTTTACTCTCATTCTGATCCCTTTTGTTGTTTTTGATATCTTGAGTTCTGCTATATATTAAGTATGTGAATAAAGTAATGACATGATCTTATCAGTAATCTTATCACAGGAATGGACTGAAGAGCAGAGATGTAGAGACTCAAGTGGTGTTCCTTTGTTCTGATGAAGTGCTGCTTTTCGATGAAACACTGATGAAGATAATACTGATGAAGAGGATCAAAAAGCAGGTGTTTGGCAACCCAGACCTTGGCTTTCCACTCTGAGCTCCTCTTCCGGGAATGCAGCTTTTCCAGTGCGACCAGATAAGTGAAGTTCACAGCGTAAAACTCCCAGAACTAAAACAATGGGATGACGTAGAGGGTAAACCCTTTGGCTGTAAGTCAGGATGTGATTTAGGTAAGCATACAGGAGCCTGCCGGGTGGCCAAACCTGTCCAAAGGCACAGATGTTCATGGTTTGTTGACACTTTGTGCAGTTGAGGCTGATCTTCTGAACATATACTCTAGTGTGTTCTCTGAAGCACTATCTGAACTGGGCTGGTTTTACCAGAGGAGGTTCTGTAATGTAATTTGTGAGGGATTTGATTTGACTCTGCGTTTCTTCCAGGACAATTTCATTAGCACAGACCGAGCCTGTCCTAAAAGAAGCCCGGTGGTTCTCCTCCAAGTCCACTGATCCACAGTGAATCCGGTCAATCCAAATTACAAACAGAACGCAGTCTAATTACTAAGTTAAATTAATAAGGAAAAATAAACATAGCTCGGAATATCTTCCAATGTTGGCTGTAAACAAACCTGTTCACTCAGGCCCTATTTATACTGGATTAAACACACTAAAGATTCATACTGTAAAAACTACACACACTGCAGATTCATACTGGACTAAAACCTCTGTTATTAAACGATTATTACTGTAAAATGGTTTAAAATGAACAATTGTACACTGCAGATTCATACTGGACTAAAACCTCTGTTATTAAACAGTTATTACTGTAAAATGGTTTTTAAAAATATACTGCAGATTCATACTGGATTAAAACCCCTCCACAAATACTGCTGTAAGACTGTAAAAGCTGCACACACTGCAGATTCATACTGGATTAAATTCCCTCCACAATTATTACAGTAAAACTGTAAAAAAAAAAGAAAAAAAAAGAAACTAGATGCACTGCAGATACAATGATTACTGTCAGACATTTAAGGCACACTTGGCAAATTCATACTGGATTAAAACTGTTTTACAATTATTACTGTAAGACTGTAAAAGCTTCACACACTGCAGATTCATACCGGATTAAAACCCCTTCACAATTATTACTGTAAGACTGTAAAAGCTTCACACACTGCAGATTCATACTGGATTAAAACCCCTCCACAATTATTACTGTAAGACTGTAAAAGTTCCACACATTGCAGATTCATACTGGATTAAATTCCCTCCACAATTATTATTGTCAGGCGTTTACAATTTCACCCATGGCAAATTCATACTGGATTAAAACCCTTCCATGACTATTACTGCTGTCCGGTTGTAAAAGCTGCACACACTGCAGATTCATACTGGATTAAAACCATTCAACAATTATTACTGTTAGGTTGTAAAAGCTTCACACACTGCAGATTCATACTGGATTAAATTCCCTCCACAATTATTATTGTCAGGCATTTACAATTTCACACATGGCACACATGGCTGTATTCATTTCCCACCACAATGATTACTGTCAGACATTTAAGGCACACTTGGCAAATTCATACTGGATTAAAACTGTTTTACAATTATTACTGTTAGGCTGTAAAAGCTTCACACACTGCAGATTCATACTGGATTAAAACCCCTCCACAATTATTACTGTAAGACTGTAAAAGCTCCAAACATTGCAGATTCATACTGGATTAAATTCCCTCCACAATTATTATTGTCAGGCGTTTACAATTTCACACACTACAGATTCATACTGGATTAAATTCCCTCCACAATTATTATTGTCAGGCGTTTACAATTTCACCCATGGCAAATTCATACTGGATTAAAACCCTTCCATGATTATTACTGCTGTCCGGTTGTAAAAGCTGCACACACTGCAGATTCATACCGGACTAAAAACACACCTCTTCATTGAGTAAAGGTGCTAAATGAAATCCCGGCGAGTCGAGAGCAGTAAACATGCTGGTTAATGATTGCTCAGCAGCGCTGCTCAGCCTGTTTAATCATTTAGTAAATGATTGGCCATCCTGCGCAGGACGAGATCTCTTTCTGAAAGTCAACAAAATCACACACTTCATTCATTCATTCACAGAATAGCTTCATCAGCACGCTCATCGTCCTGCTCCTGGCGGTGAGGGTTCAGTGACTATGACAACTCTGAGCTTTCACTGAATGAAAGACTGTACAGCAGGAATACACAGTTAGACTCATGTACAGCTGTAGAGCTGCACAGCACAGTTCTACTGAAAATCCTTGCAATTGATTAAAACATTTACATTTACATTTACGGCATTTAGCAGACGCTCTTATCCAGAGCGACTTACAAAGTGCTTTGCTATTTACCCAAGAAAACCTCAGCTAGTTAGAATAGACTAATACAAAAGATACCTCCAAGCTTAGACATTGCTAAACACAATACAATAAGGCGACCATAGAACTATTCGTCCAAGTACTCTCTGAAGAGGTGGGTCTTCAGTCTGCGTTTGAAGACAGCGAGCGACTCGGCCGTTCGGACATCCAGGGGCAGCTCGTTCCACCACTTTGGTGCCAGGACAGAAAAAAGCCTGGACGCTTGTCTTCCGTTCATAGAAGGGGTTCATAGAAGAGCCGCTTCTGGATCTCTCTGAAAACTTTTACTTCTGCTTCTGAATCTACAGAGAATCAAAAAAATTCCCAAAAAATAAAAAATAAAATACACTGGTCAAAAGTTTTAGAACACCCTCCATTGTTACAGTAGTCCGCAGTCAGTGTTGCATGGCCCACGCAAGCCTGCTGTGCTTGTTTTGCCATCGTAGCGTTGACTTCCTTACTCCAGCCCACCTGCAGTCAACCTTGCAGCTCCAAGTCTTCTCCTCACAGCTGAAGCTGAGACTTGATCCAGGTGTTGAGTCTCAGAAACGTGTCTTCTGATGATGCTGTGGATGTGAGTCTGTCAGACCTCTTCCTGGACCAGACCTCTTTAGTTGTCTCTAGTTTTAAAGAGCTTGTTGGAGAAGGAAACTGTCCTCAAACTTTCCCTCTTCATTTGTCATTTCTCAAAGGACAGAGCAACACTTTTAGGAGGTCAGCATGCCTTCTTTTATTTAGTGTCTTCTTCGACACATTATAATAGGAATCTGAATGCGCAATGACCTCAAAATACTGTGGTGCAGAGTGCTGTACACCGTTCCTACACTGATTTTATGTAGATAACGGGGTTGTAAATGATAAATTATTTACATTAGCTGTCAAAGCCTAATTTACTTCCATTGCAACAGACTAGCTGTAAGTTGTTAATCAATGCCGTCCCTAAAAATTGTTACCTTTTCCCCCACAATCTAGATAATGTTTCAGTTGTTAGTTTAGAAAACATCAAGAAAAAATAGGAAGACTAATAATTATGAAAAGCCAATAAAAAGCCTGCATCTGCAAACTTTTGGCCAAAATGTGGGCTGCCAAAACATTTGCCCAAAAGCTCATCTAATACGGCTGCTGAAATGTGGGGCGCCGAAACTTTGGCTCAAAAGTACACAAAAAAGTGCTCAGTACGTTTGCTAAAAATCTCATTCAATAAATTTGGCTAATAGAGTCGTGTCCACAAACTTTTGCCGGAAATGTGCGATGCCAAAACTTTTGCTCAAAAGCTCATCCAATATGACTGGCTAATAGAGCTGTGTCCACAAAGTTTTGGCCAAAAGCTCATCAAAAGCACGGACAGTATTGGAGAGCAATGGGGCCACATGCGTTCTCTCAGTTTCTGGATTAAAAGTTTACGGACACATTTGAATGCATTGCTATGGGAGTGTTTTGGCCACAATATTCTTAGTAGTAGTACTTCAGCACATACTGCTGCAGTCACACTAAATATTATATGTACTTTATTTTTGTATTATACTACATACTATTCCGCCTCCGCACTGGTGTCATGTGACCCTGTGCTGATGTTTACTCTGCTTTCCATGTTGTGGTACGAGCGGTTCGGCCAGTCTTCATTTCCTGTGATTCACTTCAGTTCCTCTGGTTTCCACCGTTCTCTGGATCCTGGGTAGGAGAACAGTGCCGGCTCCTCAGTTCTGAACTTCCAAAGGGAAGGCTGTGTCCGTCAGAGCGCTGAGCTGAGCTGAGCTGAGGCATCAGCAGGGGTGTGGTGTGCTCTCTCTCTCTCATTCACTCCACTGGGCTGGGTGTGTTGGGTGTGTTAGTGACAGAGCTCCACCCGACCAACAGCAGTGAAAGTTCGGAGAGCTACAGGCAGAGGGAGGAGGGAGGACACCAACAGGAGAAATGTGGCCAGACAGGTCCAGCCAGAGGCCAGGCCCACATAGCTGTCTCTCTACCACTGTTTCTACGTCTCTCTGTCTATTAATCTACACTGTATGGACAAAAGTATTGGGACACCTGTTTACTCTGCTGTGTATTAAACCCTCTGTTAGTGAGGTCAGGATGTTGGATGATCACCTCCCCAACTTATCCCAAAAGTACTGGATGGAGCTCCACCATCCATCATTCCAGAGAACACAGTTCTTCCACTGCTCCACAGCTCAAAGCTGGGGGGCTTCATACCCCTCTAGCCCACGCCTGACTTTAGCTGGCATGGTGCAAATAGGTTCATGCTTATCTGCTCCTGAGAGTTCTGTTCATTCAAGCTGTGTGTGTGTGTGTGCGTGTGTGTGTGCGCATTTGCACATCTGTGTCAGCAATAGGTGATACATTAAGTAGTTGAATGTAGAGGTTAGGGGTGTCCACAAACATTTGGACATCTACATTCTCGTGCTCTCTCGCTTCTCTATTGCTTTTCCATCTGTTCTATGCACTCTGGAACGCCCACCCCTTTCTATAAGCCTTTGTTTGTCTCTCTACCACTTTCTCTCTCTCTCTCTGTTATTTTTTTCTGTCTCTCTACCATTTTCAAATAAAAGAAAAATTTATGATTATTAGTTATTGATACTAATACAGAAGAATAAATAATTGAGAGGCCACAGAGCTGTCACTGACTCACTCTCTCTCTCTCTCTCTCTCTCTCTCTCTCACTCTCGCTCAGTCAGGAGGAGCCTGTCAGTGGGTGTGCATGTGTGCTTATGTGTGTGTGTGTGTGTGTGCATGTGTGTGCGTGTGGGAGTGTGTGTAACTCTGTCACTTCTCTACACAGTGCAGTATTGCTTTACACCCTGCTGTATGCAAGCTGGAATACCTCAGTCTCTCTCTCGCTGTCTCTATCTCTCTGTCTCTCGCCCGACTCTATCATCCAGAGGAAGGAATTCTAACAGGCCTGTTGCCCAGAGGGGGACTGTCTTTTTTTTCTCCTTAGCCCTTCCTCTCTCTCTCTCTCACACACATACACACACACTTGCTCACTCGCTCACTCAGTCACTCCTTCAGAGGATAGTTGCCCACAGCGGGGGGAGCAGGTGGTGGCACTGAGTGTGTGTTTGTGTGTATAAGTGTTTGTCGTGGACTGTAGGGGACAATAAGACGGAGACATGCTGAGAAACGGCCCAGCTGGATCGGTCACTACCACGGCCTCTCTGGATCAGGGACATGAGGTAAGGAGGACATGGCTAATGAGCACACACACATACACACACTCTGACAGTGGACGCAGCTTATTATGACAAGAGACTGTTTGTCTGTATGTCTGGTTGTATATGGTTGCATGCACAGACTCACAGACTGCAGTTCAGTTCAGCTCAGACAGTAATTCTGGAATTACAATGAAGCACAATGCAGTCCCAATGCCATATGAGTGTTTCCAAACTTTGAGTTGTTAGAGAAATTGAAAGAGAATGTTAGAAGGGGGTGTTTACAACATTAAATATCAGGTATTAAAACTATTATAAATGACTTCTGTGGAACTAATATGTAACTTTTACTATTCAATGTCTACTATAAATAACTGTGATTTATTAAGTAGTGCGTTTCTACTAAAGATTATTCAGTACCTATTAGAAATTATTCAGTATCTGCTACTTATTTAGTATTTACTATACTACTTGTGATTAAGTTTCTATGAAGTATGAATTATTCAGTATCTGCTATGAATTATTCAGTATCTGCTATGAATTATTCAGTATCTGCTATGAATTATTCAGTATCCACTATGAATTATTTAGTTTCTACTATGAATTATTTAGTATCTACTATTAATTATTATGTTTCTAATATAAATTATTCAGTATCTGCTATGAATTATTCAGTATCCACTATGAATTATTTAGTTTCTACTATGAATTATTCAGTATCCACTATGAATTATTCAGTATCCACTATGAATTATTTAGTTTCTACTATGAATTATTCAGTATCCACTATGAATTATTCAGTATCTGCTATGAATTATTCAGTATTTACTATGAATTATTCAGTATCTGCTATGAATTATTCAGTATTTACTATGAATTATTCAGTATCTACTATGAATTATTCAGTATTTACTATGAATTATTCAGTACCTATTATAAATTATTCAGTATCTGCTATGAATTATTCAGTACCTATTATGAATTATTCAGTATCTGCTACTTATTTAGTATTTACATACTCAGTATCTACTTGTTATTAAGTATGCACTATGAATTATTTAGTTTCTACTATGCCATATTCAGTATCTATTACTTTTTCAGTATCTGCTATGACATATTTAGCACCAACTTAAGCAATAAAACTCGACAGGGAGTGTGTTATCACACATAACACCATGGTTGTCATTTGGCCGCAGGCATGAGCCAAAGGCCGTAGATCATCACAGCAGTGATGTTATTCACGATAACACACAACCTCGAGTGTTCTGTTCTCTTATACAACAGCACTTACAAAACGAAGAAACAAACGAGAATACGGTTTAATACTGTCAGCTTCTTCCACCAACAAGTAGATCCACGACAAATGACTAATTGCTGCGCTACAGTAAAAATACCAAAACCAGAATTGACGAAGTGGAGGTTGGTGAAGGTACCTGTTCAGCCCTGTACACGGTCCAAGATAACTGCTGATACTGTAAGACTCATGTTTTGTGGTACAGATAGAACCGCAGAACTGTCCAAGTATCAAGTTCAACCAGAGACGTTATAAATGAGGAGAGCAGATACTCATCAAAATATGAGCAGGAGTTCTCGTAATCCTCAACAAGATGAAGTCCCGCCCTTCAATAAAAAGAGACAGTCAGCTTGCTGGTTACACTGCGAGCAAAGGAGGGTCGACATACTAGTGGGGAAAGCTTTCCCTGGATGTGGAGATCTGAGAAAGTGCAGTAGCCAGAAGCTGAAAAACATGTATTCTCTGCATTACTGGGCCAAACTCTACAAACGGTACATGCTGCGATATTCAGTAAATACTATGAGTTAATCAGTATGTACTAGAAATTATTCAGTACCTGCTGCGATATTCAGTACATACTATAGGTTAATCAGTATCTACTAGCAATTATTCAGTACCTACTGCGATATTCAGTAAATACTATGAGTTAATCAGTATCTACTAGCAATTATTCAGTACCTACTGCGATATTCAGTAAATACTATGAGTTAATTAGTATCTACTAGAAATTATTTAGTACCTGCTGCGATATTCAGTACATACTATAGGTTAATCAGTATCTACTAGAAATTATTCAGTACCTATTGCGATATTCAGTAAATACTATGAGTTAATCAGTATCTGCCAGGAATTTTTCTGTACCTGCTGCGATATTCAGTAAATACTATGAGTTAATCAGTATCTACTAGCAATTATTCAGTACCTACTGCGATATTCAGTAAATACTATGAGTTAATCAGTATCTACTAGCAATTATTCAGTACCTACTGCGATATTCAGTACATACTATGAGTTAACCAGTATTGAGAATTTCCCCACTGCAGGACTAATAAAGGATTATCTTATCTTATCTTATCTGCTAGGAATTATTCAGTACCTTCTGTGATCTTCAGTAAATACTATGAGTTAATCAGTATCTGCTAGGAATGATTCAGTACCTGCTGTGGTATTCAGCATCTACTATGATGTATTCAGTGTCTGCTATGAATTATTTAATGCGTACTATAAATTATTTTGCATATACTATGACATTCAGCATTTTCTATTCAGTATCTAGTATAAAGTATTCACTATCTACAATGCAACAAATATGTAAAATAGGTCTGAGCCTGAAATATTAAAGTGTGGAGTTTAACACTTAGCCTTATTATAAAATTATTCATTTTAAGCCTTCTACTCTTGCAGCTGCTAGAAATGATTCAGTAAACACTATGAAACTACCCACATATGACACTTTCAGATTCAGGGTGTTGGGCTGCATGCTCAATATTCAGTGTATTAATCTTAATACTTATTATTCAATAACTACTTTACAGTGTTTGATATTATGATGCTAATCTGTAAGTTCTGCACTGATGAGAGGAACTGATCTATGGGCCACGTCCAGGCTTTTATAGTTTAAGGGGTTAGGTTAAGGCACAGCTCAGTGCTGTAAAACTTTGATAGGAGCTTTGATGTGTCTTGTTTTTGAGGTCAGGTTTCCTTACAGCCCACGCTTTCCTACTTTCTATTTCCACTGACCGTCCAAAACACGTAAACAATGGCGTAGCTCCTCTGTGCCTCTTTCCCACTCATTCACTTTCTTTCTGCTCCGGCTCTCAGCGCTGGCCTGACCCTTGAGCGGTGGGATTTGTTTGTTAACTTGTCCTCCAAAAGGCTGCTTTCTCACTGCTCGAGCCACCTTGTCCATCTCTCACGCTCTAAGCTAAGTTTTAATAGCCTGTGCCCATCACTGCTAATCATCCTCAGCGTCCCTACTCTAGTTCAGGGATATCTTTAGCACTGAGGGGTGGAGGGTGCAAGGGGGGGGGGTGTAATAAGAGCCATCTCTGTGAGGGCCAGAGCCATGTCATGTTTATTTTATCAGTGCATGGCATTGAATTGAGTTCAGCCTCAGTCAGCTGCTGCTGAGAGCCCTTCTCATGGCTAATCAGCATACGGCCGCTCAGTTTAGCTTCATAAAAGGCATCCAGAAGACAATGGACAACAGTCTTTTTATGACCAGACCCACTGCTCTATATTGGGTGTGTATAAATGCATAAAGATAAGGGGTTCACGATTCTTGAGGAAGTGATTACTTTACACAGTAATAATATAATATTACATAATATTCCCCCTTCAAGATTTATTCATTTGAAAATCACCTAAGAATCTTGTTTTGGCCAAAAATAGGCAAATTATCACTGTCAAGGTAAAACTTTGTCTTGAAGACAGCAAATACCCCCTTAACATTCAGGGGAAGTCAATGTAAAAAGACTTGTGATTTTATATTAAGTCATTTTGGAGCTTTTCTACTGGTCCATTTATGTGAAAGGTTGATACAATATGAAGAACTTCTAAATTCCTATTACTATATTCATATTCCAGTGTCTGCTATGAAATATTCTGTATCAACTATTAAATATTAAGAATTGTTCAGTATTTGTTATGAATTAGTAACTCTTATGAATTATTCAGGATTTGCTATGGTATTTAGTATTTAATATCAATTATTTAGTATATGTAATTAATTATTCAGATGATAATTATATAATCTGATATGATATTCAGTATCCACTATGAATTATTCAATATCTACTATCAGTTATTCAGTATCTGCAATTATGTATTCATAATCTGCTTTGATGTTCAGTATCTGCTATGAATTATTCAGTATCTGCTATGAATTTTTCAGTATCTGCTATGATATTTCATATCTTCTATTAATTATTCAGTATCTACTATGAATTATTCAGTATCTGCTATGATATTCAATATCTTCTGGGAATTATTCAGTATCTACTATGAATTATTCAGTATCTGCTATGCTATTTAATATCTTCTATGAATTATTCAGTATCTGCTATGAATTATTCAGTATCTGCTATGATACTCAATATCTATTAGGGATATTTAGTGTCTAGTCTAGTCTAGTCTAGATATCAGTTAATCAGTATCTACTGATCTAATCTAAACTAATCTAAACTATTAAATATCTACTATGACATTCAGTATCTAATATAAATAATCCATGTCTGCTATGACCAATTATGTAAAACAGTGAAAACTGACAAAACCAAGATACAGGATTTTTGCATGACAGCAAAAAAATACTTTATTCAAGTATATTAAAATAGATTCTAACTGTAAAATCTACAGAATAGTAGTTTTTAATTGCAAACTCACAATGCACCGGTGAGTTTACACAACCCTATCAGTCAAGAGGTGACTGTTCCTGTAATGTTTCATGTACAACAGTCTTCCCTGAATGACTTTCATATGGGTCATTTGGTTTCAGTTGTCCTGATGCCTGCAGTGATAGTCATGTTGTTTGAGATGTGTATTGACGGCAGTGCTACACGTATGAAACCGCGCTGTATTTGCATAATAGGTGGAATTTGTTTGCACCACAAAGTGTTAGAGACTACAGATGTCCAGTTCCCAGCAGCCTGGTGCATTTCACTTTCATCAGTAGCCACAGTGTGATTTCTCTGAAGGCATTCGTCAGTGCTGTAAAACAGTGGTATGATAATTAGCCTGGATGCGCCTCATTTTTCTCAAAGGCCGGGTTTGCTCATTGCTCAAGCCTCCCCAATTTCCTGTTCCACTGGGCATCTGAAACATGTAAACAATGGCCCGACTCCAATCCAGACAAACCGAGCCATCGCTGACTTTCGCTACAGTTGCTTTCAGTTAGCCTGAGGCTAAGTGTTCTGTTAAGTCTTCAACAGTGCAGCTTTTCCTTCTAACCAGTTTAGGGGCATTTTATACATTATATATTCTGATTCTTTGAAATCTGATTGGCCGAGCCACATTCAAATCTGTTACATAAAACTGTGTTCCTCATTAACATATTATTTGTGAATGACACGCCCACATTGCTCCTCGTTTGTATATCATTTACATGAAGCACATACTGTTTCATGCAGATCTTTCAACAGCGAACCAATAAAAAGAAAGCATACAGAAGCTCATGAGCCAAACATTTAGAGTTAACTACACAGCTCCCCCTACTGGCCGGGATTACATAGCTTTGCCGTGTTGAAATGAAAACAACTAAAATTCGAATAATAAAAATAAGAAATGAATAAAAATGTTATAGGCTTTGTTCTTTATTTAGAGCAACAGTGTCTGGGCTGTTTCTCCACTGTGGTCTTCACTGCTTTTCCCTTTACCACATATGTATTAATGCACAGGACTATGGGAAATGTAAGTCAGTGAAGGATACTTATGCTGCGTTCCATTTGAAATGGGATGTTGGATTTTCCAAGTTCCAAGTAGGACAGTTTAACTGGAGTCAGATTTCCTGCATGAAAGTCGGGAGAGGCTCACCAAGCCCGAGTTCGAAATCCAAGATGGCCGCACTGCACATCAACAGTGATAAAAGCAGTAGTATTATATTTATTAGCACTTCTAGCTGTTTGTATGTCATTAAATCAGTCATACACAGTATACACAGTACTGTCCAACCACGTCCATGAATAGAACATACGCACAATGTGTTATCAACTGGTATTGCTAACAATGCTAACATAAACATGGGAATAAATGGGACATAAAACCTTAATTGGCCTCAATTTGGTCAGATTAGTCAGAAAACACCAGTAAAGCATCGTCAAACCAGTTGTGGTTACCTCTAAAGTCTGTAGTCTGTTTTGGAAATGTTCTGAAATAGGGTGCAATTATCAAAAAGTCAATAATTACGTGGTCAACGCAGGTGTGACATCATTCCCAGGCCCGACACCTGACCTCCGAGGTAAATGGAACACAGCATTAATCTATGCTGCCTTCAGAAAACAGACCAATGGCAACAGACACTGAATTCAGACGTCACTGAATGCCACCTGCATCAAGTACACTGTTAAAAGTATACGATGCTTGAGGAACCTTTGAAGGTTCTTCAATTTGAAACAGTGGAGGAACTTCTTAAGGTACTTTGAGGAACATTGGTTTCTCAAAGCACCTTCAGATTAAATTAAATAATTTCTTATACTTGGAACAGTGTCGACAGTGTTTGACTGTTGTCATCTGGCAACCATGACCTGCTGTTAACAAAATACATGGCTTGTTGTAAGATATGATTACTGGAAGTATTTCTAATAATCATATAACATAATTATGAATTGAGCACTTATTAATTGGTTTTTATTGTATTGTATTTTGTTGTTACTGTTTAAAAAGCAGCAGGTCCCTCAAGGCTGTGCATTACACTGATTTCACCAGAGCAGTTCTAGAGCATTTATACTCCTCTGCAGTCTCATAAACACTGCTATCAAAGTGAAGCAGCATCAGATATCTGTTGTCTCTGGAACTTAGTTTGAAAAATACCAAGCTGATTAGCGAACTCCCAATTTCCAGTACAAACCTGGCTAGGATCTGATATAGCTGGAGAATATGATATTCTAAGGTGTTTTACTGCTAAAATGCAGTGAGCCACAATGAGGCCATAATTTTACTGGAACATCTCCGATGTCTTCTTTAGATTATATTCTCGGTATTCAGTGACTTCAGCCGAAGAAACGTTATCTCTCCTCGAAGGACTCTTCATTCCTGAGCTTTTCAACAATTAACGTCAAGACGGAAGAACGGCATTCATGATAAAGCCATCATCACAGCCATTTAATCATCTAAGATACTCTAAATGGACAAAAGTATTGAGACACCTGCTCATTCATTGTTTATTCTTAAGTCAAGGCTGTTAAAAAGAACTTATCCTGCTTTTGTAGGAGTAACTGACTCTACTGTCCAGGGCAGAAGGTTTTCTACTAGATTTTAAAAGAACATTGCTGTGAGGATTTGATTGGATTCAGTGACAAAAGCTTTAGTCAGATCAGGAAGTTGGATGATCGCCACCCCACCTCATGCCTCCCCAACTCATCCCAAAAAAATATTCAAGGGAGCACCATCCATCATTCCAGAGAACACAGTTCTTCCCAGATAGGAGCTTCATACCCCTCTAGCCCACCCCTGGCATTAGACATAGTGCTGATAGGTAGTCCTATTGTATTGGCAGTACGTCTCTACAGGGAGTAGACAAGCTGTGTGTGTGCATTTGTACATCTGTGTCAGCAATGAGTGCCACTTAAAGTAGCTGAATGCATTCATTAGAAGGGGTGTCCACAAATATTTGGACATACAGTTTACTTTACTGCTGCAAAGCCATAAATGGTTGAAGATGGTTGAAGTTGAAAGTACAGAGACTGAGATAAACTGCATAAACTGTGCTGTGCTCGTTGAAGTTGGATTTGGACTCATTTTGACTCGTGTGATCATCTGTGTGATTGTTTTAGAGGGAAGTGACGCGGCTCAGACTGACCCTGCGCCCTGATGACAGCCCCAGTAGACAGAAAGAAAGCATGAAGGACGCTCCACACTCTGTAAGTTTCAGGTTTATTTCTTCTCCTTCACTACAATCAGAACACCCCTACATACCTCCATCTACCTCCACATCATGTTCAGAAGAAAATGCAGAAAACCCTGCCGTGCACATGCAGGCATGTCACTGTCACATGAATGAAATGTGAAAGCAATTGATCAGTATTGTGAATAATTAAGGAATTTGAGTTTAATAAGCTGTGACAGAAGCTCCCGAGTGGTGCAACTGTCTAAGCGCCGACCCTATTATTAGGAGGGCCTTGGTGATGCCATAGCCATCCATGTGTGGGTGTGAGTCCCAGAGAGCACAACTGGCCTTGTTCTCTCTGGGTGGGTGGGTGTCGTGTGACTCAGAGGAAGCACATGCTAGCCTTTACCCTCCTAGCATTGGTAGCATTGAGTAATTTGAGGGGTCCTAACAAGTTGGTGGGAACTGGACATGACTAATCAATAAGCAGCATACATAATGCCTACAGGGGGCAGTATAATTCACTTATACTCCACTGCTGTAAATACAAATCACGCTTTAAGCACACCCTCATGGACAGATGTACACATGCATTTGTTGACAAGCTGAGAGCTCCAGAAGCAGCATCTGAAGGTAGAGGAGCATGTGGACTGAGGCAGTAGAGTAATACCACAGGACTTTACACTAACTTGAATCAGTTCTGGATATATATGGTATAAAAATAGTTATGTCCAAATGTTTGTGGACACCCTTTATAATGAATGCATTCAGTTTACTTTATTACTTTAAGTTGCACCCATTGCTGACAGATGTGCAAATATACACACAGCTTAGATACAGTCTAGATCATTGTAGTGAAGTACTGACATTAGAATAGGACTAGAGCAGAGAATCCTATAAGTACCATGCCAATGCGAGGCATAGGCTAGAGGGATATAAAGCCCCCAGTATTGAGCTGTGAAGCAGTGGAAGAACTGTGTTGTCTGGAATGATGGTGGTGCTCCATCCAATACTTTTGGGAAGAGATGTGTAGTTGGGGATGATGAGGTGGGGTAGTGATAATCCAACATCCTGACCTCACTAACACGCTTGTCGCTGAATGCAATCACATCTTCACAGCAATGCTCCTTCAAAATCATGTAGAAAGCCTTCTTCCCTGGTCAGTAGAGGCAGCTACTCCAACACAAGCAGGAGAAACTCTTTGTAATACCCTTGATTTCAGAAGAAACAGTGTATGAGCAGATGTCCCAATACTTTTGTCATATACTGTATGTCTATTCAAGTAAATTCAGGGCTGAAAAGAACAGTGTGGCCTAAGAACAGATTTACTGTGCTTATCTTTTTTGTAATTATGGGTGTGGTACACACACACACACACATGCAAACAAGCACGCACACACACACACACAAGCACTGGTCTGAGTGATGTAATCCGTGTGTACTGCCTTCAAGCAACAGTTTGGTCTAGCATGTTCTATTACCAACAGAAAATGATAAAGCAATGTCACTGAGCTCTGAGCCGATAACCACTCCAACTCTTACTTACATAAGCAGTGTGGACCATGTCCCCTCACTGATAACACACACACACACACACGCTCACAGAGGTGACACAGCCGGCCGGTTAGAGAGCTGCTGGGCAGGTGGTTTGCAAGATGTAAATAGTGTCTTTAGTAACGTAGACTTAATGAGTTCATGCTAACAAATACTTTACTTTGTTCAAATGTTTACTTTCACAGTGTTCTAGCAGGTCAGGATACAGGTCTGCTCAATGTCTTTTATGTCAGCTTGCGTTACACTGAGGAGAACCTTGCTTTTTTAAGTAAGGCTGAGCACCACGGGGAGATTAGGGGGTATAAAATGATCAAAATAGCTCAAATACAATAATAGAAAAGCATAAGACAATTAACATGCATGAAGAAAGTCATCAAAACAAGGTAATACAACAAACCTAGTTAAACATTTAAAGGACCGATATCATGGAAATCCAATTTTCATTGTATTTTTATCATTATTTCTAATTGTATCCCAATTTGGAAGGCCAATTACCCAATCCGTTCATGTTAACTCCCCCTATCACTAGCAATGCCCCCAAAACTAGGAGCATGTGTCCTCGGAAGCCAGCCACTGCCTTGTCCAACTGCTGCTGATGAAGCCCTGCTAGTTAACCAGCATGCTAAACCCCAGCTCTGATACAACAGCTAACAGACACCTGTGCTGAACAACATCACACTATGAGTGAGAGCATCGGGCTGTTGAAGACAAGGTTGTGGGTTCGATACCCGGGCTCGGGAAGCTGCCACTGTTGGGCCCTTGAGCAAGGCTCTGCTCCCCATGTGCCGCAGTGATGACTGCCCACTTGTACTCACTGTCACTGTGTGTGTTTGATCACTAGTGTGTGTGTGTGTGTGTGTGTGTTCACTGCACGGATGGGTTAAAGGCAGAGGCCAAATTTCAAGTGTCCAACACTAATGGTGAAAATGTCTTGTCTCTTCTCTTGTCCCCCCCTGAGAGAGCAAGGCCAATTGTGCTCTCTCAGAGTGCGGCTGCTGATGGCGAGCAGCATGACCCGAGATTCTGACCAGTTCATTGCATTTTTTATATGAAAGCTTGTTGTTATATGTAAGCATTGCTGAACATTGTAGTGCAGTCCATAGAGGTGAACTAGGGTAAACTATTTGCTTTTGTGATGTCACAAAACATATTTACATATTTGTGTTTTTAAAAATCTGCTTATTCGTCGTCCAGCAGTTTCGTTCTGCACATTCAAAAATAAGTTATTTAAAGTTTCAGTCTAAAAGTTTCCAGACTGTTTCTGGAAAGAGACACTAAGGCACAAGGCAGCCAATCAGAACAGAGCTCATTTACACAAATCAGTCTCAAAGGCACAGTACCCCGAAAAAATAGCCTGTTTAATTTTTACGGATACAGAAAGAGTGTGAAACTGGGTTTTGTTACATTAAACCACAGAAAAGTTGTTGAGGGGAAAAACTTAGAATACGGGCCCTTTAAAAGCCCAAGTTTCAGAGTGTCCTGTCACATGTGCTCTGTATTCTGACCTGTTTCCCTCGTGCTCGTACGGTAACCCACACTGTGAAAATCTCTCTACTGCACTTAATCTCCTTAAAGCCAGGCAGCCTGTTTACCTAAGGTGGCAGGAGCATTTTGTGAGCTTGTTTGCAGATGTGGTGGTAGTTCTGTGACATGTGAGTGTTTTAAAGGATGTGGCGGTGAGGAGAGACAGGGATCATAACACAGCATGACAGCAGTGTCCATTTGTAAGTTATACATATATATATATGTGTGTGTGTGTGTGTGTGTGTCCTATTAGAATAGTATGATCACCTACCTAACAGTGGCAATAGCCACCACTAGTGAGACCTCGTAGTGTGGACTGTATTAGGTGATGGAAGGTGTGTTCACTGCAGGTTATTCTCTATATAAATTCTAAATTCCATGTTCCGAGTTCTAAGTTCAAAATTCAGAGTTCTGAGTTCCGAGTTCCAAATTCTGAATTCCAAATTCTGAATTCCAAATTCTGAATTCCAAATTCTAAATTCCGAATTCCACATTCCGAAATCCAAATTCTAAATTTCATGTTCCGGATTCCAAGTCCCGAATTCCAGGGTCCGAGTTCCAAATTCCGAGTTCCAAATTCCGAGTTCCAAATTCCGAGTTCTAATTTCTAAATTCCATGTTCCGAGTTCCAATTTCTAAATTCCATGTTCCAAGTTCCAAATTCCGAATTCCAAATTCTAAATTCCATGTTCCGAGTTCCGAGTTCCAAATTCTGAATTCCATGTTCCGAGTTCCAAATTCTAAATTCCGAATTCAAAATTCAAAATTTCATGTTCCGAGTTAGGGGCCCTGCTGTTATGCCGTTGGGAGGCACTCAATGTGCAAGAAGTCCATTCTCAGTACACCCTCACTATGGCGGTAGTGATACTGACGATAATACTAATGCTGTATACAATGACTGAATTATTCACCAAATCCACTCCACACCTCTGTCTCATCAAAGTTCAACTGATAGCAGCTTGGTGTTCAGCTGATAGTGTGTGGTTATTATGGGATGTTATGCGTGTCTGGATGGATGGATACCTCAGGGATTGAGGTCAGCAGACTTTGAGAACCGAAGCTAAGCTCTACAGAAGTGTAGCAGCTATGGAATAAGGCTTTTCACATGGACATCTGTAGGACTCTGTCAGAAACGCAGCTCTGGCCATTGATTTCAGTGGGATTCTGTTGACGGACAGCAGACGCCAACAAACGCAAAGAGTGAAAATGTGCTTGTTATCAGTTTAAAAATTAAAAGGTCTCTGATGTAACTGTGCGTCATCCAGAAGGATGGTTGTAGGTCATCTACAACCAACCAATTGGTGTGTCAGTGTGTTCTGATGAGTATTAAAATGTCCTTATCAACTGGCCCTGAGGCCAATAGCAGAATGTGCATGTTTGTAGGTAGTGTAGCAGCCTGTTGCGAGTGTGTAGCACATCTATTAGCCTGTTGTGAGTGTGTAGCACATTTATTAGCCTGTTGTGAGTGTGTAGCACATCTATAAGCATGTTGTGAGTGTGTAGCACATCTATAAGCCTGATGCGAGTGTGTAGCACATCTATTAGGCTGTTGTGAGTGTGTAGCACAATCTATCAGCCTGTTGTGAGTGTGTAGCACATCTATAAGCATGTTGTGAGTGTGTAGCACATCTATTAGGCTGTTTGCTTGGTTAAACGGCTCTATGCTTGGTTAAATGGTTCTTTGCTTGGTTAAATGATTCTTTGCTTGGATAAACGGTTCTTTGCTTGGTTAAACGGTTCTTTGCTTGTTTAAACGGCTCTTTGCTTGGTTAAATGATTCTTTGCTTGGTTAAACGGTTCTTTGCTTGTTTAAACGGCTCTTTGTTTGGTTAAATGATTCTTTGCTTGGTTAAACGGTTCTTTGCTTGTTTAAACGGCTCTTTGCTTGGTTAAATGGTTCTTTGCTTGGTTAAATGGTTCTTTGCTTGTTTAAACGGTTCTTTGCTTGGTTAAATGGCTCTTTGCTTGGTTAAATGGTTCTTTGCTTGGTTAAACGGTTCTTTGCTTGGTTAAACGGCTCTTTGCTTAGTTAAATGATTCATTGCTTGGTTAAACGGCTCTTTGCTTGGTTAAATGGTTCTTTGCTTGGTTAAACGGCTCTTTGCTTGCTTATATGACTCTTTGCTTGTTTAAACGGCTCTTTGCTTGTTTAAACGGCTCTTTGCTTGGTTAAACGACTCTTTGCTTGGTTAAATGGTTGTTCACTTGGTTAAAAGGTTCTTTGCTTGGTTAAATGGTTCATTGCTTTTTTAAACAGCTCTACGCTTGTTCAAATGGTTCTTTGCTTGGTTAAATGGTTCATTGCTTGGTTAAATGGTTCTTTGCTTGGTTAAACGGCTTTTTGCTTGGTTATGTGACTCTTTGCTTGTTTAAACGGCTCTTTGCTTTGTTAAAATGTTTTAACAGGTTTATGGTTAAATGGTTTAACCTGGTTTAACAGTTTTTGTGTAGTTAAATAGTCCTTCACCCTGTTTAATGGTTCTTTACTGGTTTTATAGTTGTTTCTTGATTAAATGGCTCTTTTGTCAAGTCAAGTCAAGTCAAGTCAAGTGGGTTTTATTGTCATTTCAGCTACATACAGAGTACACAGTGAAACGAAACAACGTTCCTCCAGGACCATGGTGCAACATAGACACAGTGCATACAGAACACAAGTGCATCACAATACAAGTGCAGACAGACAACACAACACAGTACAGACAGAGAATAATAAATAATTGGCGGTAGTATGCAAATTATGCAGTGTGCAATAAATATAGAGTCCAGTGAGGTAGTAAAGTTATTAGTGCAAATGCTTTGTGCAAAAAAATGCTTCCCATTTTATCTGGGGTAAATGGTTGGAGAGAGAGAGAGAGAGTGCATGTAACAGAAAAAAACATCAGTTCAGTCTCTGGAGTTGAGAAGTCTGATGGCTTGGGGGAAGAAGCTATTGCAGAGTCTGGTCATGTTGGGCCGGATGCTGCGGTACTTTCTTCCTGATGGCAGGAGGGAGAACAGTCTGTGTGAAGGGTGGGTGGAGTCATCCACAATGCTGGTTGCTTTGCGGATGCAGCGGGCAGTGTAAATGTCCATGACGGAGGGGAGAGAGACTCCGATGATCCTCTCAGCTGTCCTCACAATGCATTGGAGGGTCTTGCGGTCAGAGGCTGTGCAGGTCCCAAACCAGTCTGTGATGCAGCTGCTCAGGATGCTCTCTCTATGGTCCCTCTATAGAAGAGGGTGAGGATGGGTGGAGGGAGACGGGCCTTTCTTAGCTTCCAGAGGAAGTGGAGACGCTGTTGGGCTTCCTTGGCTGTAGAGCTGGTGTTCAGCGACCAGGTGAGGTTCTTCGCTAAGTGGACACCAAGGAACTTGGTGCTCTTAACTATCTCCACAGCCATTGATGTTAAGCGGAGAGTGGTCGTGTCTTGGTTTCCTGAAGTCAACAACCATTTCCTTGGTCTTTTCTACATTCCAGTGAAGGTTGTTGACTGTACACCAGTCTGTCAGCTGCTGCACCTCCTCTCTGTATGCTGACTTGTCGCCTTTGCTGATGAGACCCAGCACAGTTGTATCATCTGCGAACTTTATGATGCTGTTAGAACTGTGTTTCTCAGCACAGTCATGAGTCAGCAGGGTGAACAGCAGAGGACTCAGTACACTGCCCTGGGGTGCCCCAGTGTTCATTGTGATGGTGCTGGAGATGCTGTCCCCGAACCGGACTAACTGGGGCCTCCCCGTCAGGAAGTCCAGGATCCAGTTGCAGAGGGGGGTGTTGAAGCCCAGCAAGCTTAATTCTGTGGGATTGGTGGGGATGATGGTGTTGAATGCTGAACTGAAGTATATGAACAGCATTCTGACGTAGGCGTCCTTCTTCTCCAGGTGGGTAAGGGAGAGATGAAGGGTGGTGGTGATGGCATCGTCCGTGGAGCGGTTGGGATGATATACAAATTGCAGGGGGTCCAATGAAGAGGGCAGTTGGGTCTTGATGTTCCTCATGACTAGCCTCTCGAAGCACTTCATGATGATGGGCGTGAGAGCAACAGGAAGGTAGTCATTGTGGCAGGACACCGTGGACTTCTTCGGCACGGAGACGATGGTGGTGGTCTTGAGGCACGTTGGGACAGTGGAGCTGCACAGGGAGACATTGAAGATGTCCGTGAGAACATCTGTCAACTGGTCTGCACACTCTCTGAGCACTCTGCCGGAGATGTTGTCTGGTCCTGCAGCTTTCCGTGGGTTGACTCTGCGCAGAATTTTTCTCACATCCACTGTAGTCAGGCACAACACCTGTTCGTCCGGCTTGGGTGTGATCTTTCTCACCGACGTGTTGTTTTGTGCCTCAGTTGCTTTGCTCAGTTAAATGGTTCTTTGCTTAGTTATATTACATAACTGGAGTCCTGAATGAGCGATGAAGGTACAGATGATTTTTCAGGAAAAAAGAAAAAGAGCATTAAGAATAAATGAATATCCTGAATACTTCACCAAACATGCTGGTCAAAATCAATTACACAGCAGGTAAATTTAATTAACAGGTAAATTTATCATTTAATAACTTCTCATTGTTCATAGAAGGCCTGTTATAATCAGTATAACATCTAAATGAACTAAATTCCTTTGCCATAAAGTTGGTAAGGTTTTAGTCTACATTGTCCGAGTTGTAATTGAACATATAGTATAAAATAATGTAATAAATTCATAATAAATATACATTTTGCATTGTTGTATATAACATCACTCCTAACATAAGACCTTTTTTTTCAGTTCATGATCTGGTGTACTGGTGCGGCCTTACCCGAGTCAAATGTAACCACTGGTCCAAAAAAGTAACGTAAACAAAATGGTATTTTTGAACATGCATAGTCTTTAATTATCACTGACACTGTCACCAGAGTGAAACCAGGGCAGGGTTGAAGACAAAAGAGTCAGTGACGACAAAACACACAGGGAGGGCGAGAAAACAGGCAAGACGAGATAGCTGAGGAGCAGGAGGAGCCGGAAGAGAGCCGTCTTGCGTTTAGAACATATTTAGTTACTGGCACAACAATAACAGATTGACAGTGATACACCACCAAATTAAATAGGGTGTGTGTGGCGTAACCCAACCCTTTCTGGGAGACGATGGCCTGAACGGGCCATGTTACAGCTGCCGCACTCCCTCTGACAGCTCTTCTTTCAGACTGATCTGGAATCAGGTCCTCCCAGATGAAACCCCCACACTTAGCATCTGGCCAGAAACCCTGTTAGAGGAATACGTCAGCATTTTAACCCTAATCTGTACCTGCTGTACGTGTAGCAGACAGTCATTTACCACAAACAGCCATTTCCCTCTATTCTCTGTAATTAGTGAAAGAACACATAAGACCTGTTGACTCAAAACAAGCTTAGAACTGCAGCCAATGGGCAGTCGCTCCGGCACCGGCCCACTTGTTTTTGAAGCAACAGGGTTGCTTCAGTGATGTCTAATGAAAAAACCTGTGTGTGGTAATAGGCTGTGTGCTACAGATACAGCACATACAGGTTCGGTGGAAAACACTGCAGTGCTCCTTTAACAGTCTCAGGCCAGCTTGAATGGACACCTGTTGAATGTGAATTGACAGAGCCTGCAGACGGGCATTAACACCTTCGCTGGAATGGAGTTGCGTGAGCCAAGAGGGCTGTTAACACCTAAAGAGCCTGAAGAGCTCAATCCACAACTTTACGAAAAGCTCATTCACATTGAAAAACAGTTATACTTTATTTTATATATGTTAAAAAGTTGTTCAATTAGGCAGTATGTGTTTATTTACTCAGAATATAGTAATATAGTAACAGTGATATACAAGTAATATAGCAGAAAATGACTAATATTAATACAAGTATAAAAAGTAATAAAATAATACAATTGTTAGTAATAAAATGCACATTAATGTTTATTCTTATTTTCTACATTATGTAAAGTTAGTGTATATATTGCTAATTCATTCGTACATATTTTAGACGTATTATTATCTGGTATTATATTCTGTATATATATATATATATATATATATATATATATATATATATATATACATAATATTTAATTATTTTTCTATTATTTATAATTTTTATTTGTTTTTAATTTTATTTGAACATTTGTATTATATTTTATTATTTCCCTATTATATATTATTTTTATTTGATTTTAATTTTATTTGATCATTTGTATTATATTTTTAATTTAGTTTTAATTTAGTTTCCCGATTATTTAATTATTTAAAAAAATATATTAGATTTTAAAAACATTTCTTATTATATTTTACTATTTCCAGATTATTTTAATAATAAAATATTTGCATGTGTCCCCCCCCCCCCCCCCCCCCAAGTCTGATGTTCCAGAGATGTTCCTGTAGCTCCTTCCCGGTGCTGGAGTGAGCTCTCCTATTGGTTATTCACAATGTCCATGTCTCAACGTACATGAGCCAAAACTACCAACTTTTAATGTTAATATTAGATATTGATAATAAACGCAGTTGATTTTATCTAAATGTCAAAACAAAAAAAAAGACTGGGTTACGGCAGCTATCCTGACCACCTTACACCAAGGATGAAGACTCTAGCAAGACTCTACTGATGTTATTCTGACACTGGAAATTAGTCTGCGACGGTGGAATCACCTGAAGTCGTTAAGGCCGGCAGTACTTGACTTTTGCAGAGCTCTGTAGATCACTGGGATCAGCTGTAGTTTCAGTTTAGGGAGATTTCTATAGAAACGTGCCTGTTGTGAGCCTCTTTAGTAATGGTTCAGTAGTAAACACTATGCTATGCATCTTATCAGCTTGTCTGAGGTTACATCCGGAACATCAAGAAGTCTCCTCAAAGATCAAACATCTAATGATGAACCTCTATGAAAAGCTCTACTCTCAGATTTCACTGAATCACCAAGAACAGAGAAAAGGCCTGCATTGTTGGGAATGACTGCTACACTCTGCTTTAGTGCTTTGAAGCAGGGCTGGTTTTGATTCACTTTGGTGGACTGGAGCCTCTCCATTCAGATCTCCTCTGCCTGGACTCAGCCATCCAGATTAATGTCTCCTCCACCTGCTTTTAGTGGGTAATCTTCAGAGAGCTGAGACGTCCAGAACAGAGGAGCATGAGAAACACTGCTGCCATTGTTCTCTTATCTTTCTGTTGGACTGGTGTTCGCCCCACGCTCTGTGGTTCAAGAGGTTCAAGTAGTGGTTTCTGAGGGAAGCTCATTACTCAAGTATTTAACCTAGAGCGTGTCCTTTGGAAGAGCATCGGTGAGCAGAAAGGGTTCCTTGCATGTTTGGTTTAAAGAATCTGTAAAGGTTCAATAACCAGTTTACACGCCATTTATCGAGAGCCTGTATCATGGAAAACTGAATTTAGCCTTTTTTCTTTAAATAAAAGAACTTGATGATGCATGTTAACATGCAATAAATTGACAAAAGTATTGGGACAGCTGTTCTTTCATAGTTTTTTCGTAAATCAAGGGTATTAAAACAGTGTATCCTACTTTTATTGGAGTCTCTACTGTCTAGGGAAGACTTTCTACTAGATATTGGATGAGCATTGCTGTGAGGATTTGATTGTATTCAGCAAAAAGAGCATGAGTAAGCATTAGGTTGGGTCTTCTTGCTTGACATATTATTGAAAAGGAATTAATGTATGTGTCAATGTCTGTAGCGATAGCATATCTACTCAACATCGCTACCACAGTGTTTGCATTGCTACTACATGGGCTGGCAGCTGGCATGATAGCGATGCCAACTTCACAGTGGCGATACTAATATTGCTGTAGCAATGCTAGTGCCATAGTGTTTACTAACACTACGGTGGCAATGCTGGACTGGGCCGAGGATGAGGTCTTCTAAAAACTACGGCTCTGAGGGCAAGGCTTGAGTCCTTTACCAGGCAGGGTCACATGAAATGGTATGTTAAACGTAATAGATGCCATTTGATGCCACAGAATCTTTTTCACAAACTCCCCGTTGTTGAAATGCCATTGACGATTCTATGAGGCCAGTGGCGGTCCGGCAAAACTAGACTAGATGTCGCCTTTCTCACACTTTCAGTTTAAGTCTAAAGGCTGAGCAGAGGTTTGAAAATGGTCCGGCAGGTGAATTATGACTGGTTCTGTCACATTAAATCATGCAAACATCAACAAAAACTCAACCTTAGGGAAAAAATAATCATAGGGGCCCTCTAAGAGTGTACTATGTGTACCACAAGCCATGGGGGCGTGTGGAGTTTGCCGTTCTGCTGTCTGCATTGACTCGCTCTCTGCATTGTGTTGGAAGCGGTACAGCAAAGGGTGCGGCCACTACATGAACTCCATTACTACTGTAACAAAATATGTGCTGAGCTGAAAAAGGGGAATACCGTGTCCTGCGTGTGTGAGCACAGAACAGCTGGATCTGATTAATCCGGATCTCGCTCTGCTCTCGTAGCAGATAGGGAGAACTACAGGCTGAGAGTCTTTACCACAAGCCTGTCTGAATCAACCGCTTTCAGTCCAACTCATCTCTGCCTTTCACTCATCTCAATAATAATGGAGCGTTTCAATTGGCCGAGAGCAGCGATCTCCTGAAGTACCTGCTGCACAGCATTTTTTTTGCAAAGTCAGGCTCTCTCATACACACACACACACAATCTCACATACCTGGTGAGTGTCTGATTTACAGTAATGATACTGATTCTCATGAAATTTGAGAAGCTGCAGCAGTAAATATGACTCTCGACGCATCTGGAATTACTGTTCACTTCACACCATCACTATATAGTACGTCACTGTATGGACAAAAGTATTGGGACACCTATTTATTTATTGTTGTTTTTCTGAAATCAAGAGTATTAAGAAGAGTTGATCCTGCTTTTGTTGGAGTAACTGTCTCTACTGTCCAGAGAAGAAGGCTTTCTACTAGATTTTGGCGCATGGAACATTGCTGTGATCACGACCCCACCTCATCCCCAACCCTCCAACTCAACTCAACTCAACAGTCCCAAAAGTACTGGATGGAGCACCACTATCATCCCAGAAAACACAGCTAGTTCCACTGCTCCACAGCTCAATGCTGGGGGGCTTTATACCCCTCTACTAGCCCACGCCTGGCATTATTAGGCAGCATGGTGCCAATAGGTTAATGATTATCTGCTCCAGAGAGTCCTATGGCAGTACTTCTCTACATGCATTTGCACATCTGTGTCAGCAATGGGTGCAACTTCAAGTAGCTGAATGCGTCCGTCAGAACGGGTGTCCACAAATATTAGGACTTATAGTGGACCCTTTGGGCCTCAATGTCTGACCCTCAGTGTGATTTGTAGACATACGTGGTCTGACCTCCTGCTGTGTGTTGTTATTGCAGGAGCAGAAGATGGTGAATGGGTCCTGGATGAAGAAGAATGGCCTGATGCAGAGAGAGAGACCACCAGGCAGAGAGTCACCTGTAGAAGACAAGGTATGACCTTGGCTCATGCTGAACACAATGACTGGGTTATTGATCACAGCATTGTTGGTTCAATACCCAGGTCCACTGAGGTGCCACTGTTGGGTCTTTGAGATCCTTAACTCCAGAGGTACTGTAGCATGGCGGACCCAGTGCTCAGATCTGGCTTTCCAAGCTGGGATACATGAAAAGAACAAGGCATTTATCTGCAATGTATGCCTTTTTCATTTCCTGTAGATAATGTGTCCACTGTGTTCGCATCATTTCACCAGTCTTTTAAGGCCTGTTACAACTACAGTAGCCTCTGAGCTCATCACAGTTAACCCTGCCTACAGGGTAAGACTACAGACTGCATTGCCAAAGACTAAAGTAGCCCCCTTTTCTCCCATTCTGCCCATCTCTCCACGCATCTCACCTTCACACACAGCGTTTAGAGATCTGGAGCCCTCCCGGATGTTATCAGTGTGATAACTTACCTAATGGAGACAGGTGTTTCCTCAAACATACTGTGTTCAGATAGTGGCAGTGTGTAAAATCAGAAGCAGTGGCTTGGTGCCACCAGGATGTGGCTGAGCTGTATAAACTGTGATGCTGATATTGTGAACAAATCTGCAGGTTTTCACTGCATGTCTGCAGAGTCGACTAGGTGAGCAGGAGCCAACATCGATGGGATCTCATGGATCACAGTGTTGATGTTAATAGAGGCCGAATAGTGAGCTCTGGAAAGCTGCCTTCATCTATTACTACTACTACTACTGCTCGGAAGCTTGGAAGCACTGGGCGACTTATTTAAGAAGACATTTCTTCTGAAAACCCACAGTTTTCACAAAGATTCTGACGTTCACCAGCCCTCCAGTCGCAGTCACCAGTCTTATTTAGTATTTGTTTAGTTTTGAGGACAATGGGATTCATCATTATAAGAGCAGGACTTTAAAAGCACATCATGAGCCTGACCTGCTCTTAGATAATCCAGAGGATTATCACTATAATGAAAGCTGACTGTCTGCAGATACATATATAATGTAAAAATGTATTATAATAAACCTGTACCCAGTCTTGTTTTAGATTTCTTAACATCTGGAATTTTAGAAGCTCCAAGTATCCAGAATCTGATGAACTCCTTAAACCTTAGGCTTATTTCCTTTAATGTGAACTTTAATGTGATCTATTTATCTATTATCCAGAAAACAATAATTATTTAATGATAGTATCTGCTGAAAATGAGCTTGGAACATTGCTGTAAGGAGTTGATTGCATTCAGCGATAGAGCATTAGTGAGGTCAGGATTCCAAACTCTGACTCTGGTCTACAAAGCCAAGACCTGCAACCTTGAGTATCTGCCGATACAGATTTCTCTTAACTCTTAGAACAATTTTGTGTGTTTTTTTGATACTTTATTTGACTAAAATTTAAAAAAAAAAGAAAAAAGGCAGTCGGACATGCCGTGTTATTTTCAGGAGACTCTAGGCTGCTTGACTATGTTGTAAATATTAACAGATTTTAGATATTTGAACAGATCTGACCATGTTTTGATCATGAATGTACTTCACGCCTGCAGTGGGAGTAACAGTGCTGCTTGTAAAGACTGTAAAAACATGAGGATGTTGGATAGGGTCAGTACTGCTGCTCGTTATAATGTGTGTATCTGTCTGTAAGTTACTCTGATCCTGGGTTATGAGGCCCGGAAGACCGGCTTGTAGGCTTGAACCATGCATTTAGCTGATATTTTTGGATTAGAATGGATTGGATTATACTTGTCTACCGATGTCCGATCCAGTGAATTTGGCCAGTTAGAGTATTGGACCATGAGGAACCTCTAGTAACTATACAATCAAGAATAAAGTGTGTGAGTGTGTGTGTGTGTATGCAGCACTGAGGCAGCACGCTCTCTATACTGTAGGCTGGCTTGCAGAAACACAACACCGTCACTTAGGACTTTTTGTCATTGTCTGTTTCCCAACCTCCAAAACTGACCACTCAGCAGCACAGCACAAAGCCCCTGAGTATGCACACACACACACACACACACACACTCACAAGTGCATCTAAAAATGGAAGGTGCTCATACACACACCTGCACAGATATACACACACAGCAATGGCATTCTCAGACAGGCACACATACACACATCTGTTATTAGAAAGATGTGTGTATATATATATATATATATATATATATATATATATATATATATATATATATGTATATATATATGTATCCTATATGTAATATATATCATTATCAATATTTAATTACACTAGAGAAGTACTGCCAATAGAATAGGACTCCCCAGCTCAGCAGATAAACCTTAAACTTTTGGCACCACCTAATGGCAGGTGTGGGCTAGATAGCTACAAAGGCCCTCCAAGAGCTGTGGAGCAGTGAACCAAATATAACAGGAGTTTAAACAGGAATTCATCCTCTACAAAGCCTGGGGCAGTCCTTGGCCCTCCAGGTTAGCCCTATTCACTTTTGTTTTATTAAAAACACACACACACACACACACACACACACACACACACACACACACACACACACACACATAGATGGAAACCTGACCCGTGTTGTCTCCCTCAGCACTCCTTTGGTGTGAGCAATGGTCTTGGACCCAGAGTGTACGGGGTGGTGCAGCGGACGGGCGAGCAGCAGCAGCAGGAAGTGACTGCCCGCGAGTGGCCAGTCAATCATCTGAGAGACGAGATGAGGTACATCAGAGAGGTGAGTACACACTCTCTCAGAGAGGGATTGGGTAGGGAGATGTGAGAGGTCAGGGATGCATCACGTTGTCGGCTAAGGCTATGCAATATGTCTAAAATATCATATTTGTTTGGGTTATTGTATCGTCACTGTCACACAAAAACCCAGTATCTCCAAAAATTGCAACTCGGCAGCTGTACAGGAGAAGGAAAAACCTTAAATGGAAGTCAGTGTAAAAAGATTTTATTCCAAGTCATTTTGGAGCATTTCTATTGGTCCGTTCATCATTTAATTTGACATTTAATTTTGTAAAAAGAACAGCTACCAGACTTACATTATTTCAAGAAGTCAGTAATGGAGACACAAGGTTTTTCTGTGACAGTAAGATTATGCTCATGTTATAATGTCCATAAATCTGCATTAATAAAGCAGTTTATTTGATACTATTAAAGCTACATTAATAAAAAGCATATCTTCAGTGTTATGCAAAAAGCTTGAATTATCAAAATGGCAACTTTACAGGAGCAGAAAAAACATCTTAACTTTCAATGGAAGTCAATGTAAAAAGGTTTAGTTCCGAGTCATTTGGGAGCATCTCTATTGGTCCATTCATCATGATATATAAATACAATATAAAGAACCACTGCCAGATTCAGGTTATGTCAAAAAGTGAAAAAAAACTGCTGGTTTACCTCCAGAATAAGCCATCTGGACATGTCAGCCACTGTAAAAACCTAGTGCACAGGTAACATTGCTAAATGACGTTTACTTTGCAGGTGCGAGACTCTCTAGAGAAGGTCAGGGAGCGGATGTACGGCCAGTTCGGAGGAATGCAGCAATCCATGCAGAAACTCTCTCAAGAGTTACGGGTAAGAACATCACAGCCGGTCAGCCACTCCTGATGAAGGTCCTCAGGCATGAGCCATGTCCAAATGTTTGTGGACACCCCTTCTAAAGAATGCAAACAGCACAATTGCTGATACAGGTGTGCAAATGCACAAACACAAACTTGCCTAGTCCCTGTTGAGAAATACTGCCATTAGAATAGGACTCTCTGGAGCAGATGAACATGAACCTATTGGCACCATGCCAATATGATCGATTGATTGATTCCACTGTAGATGTAAATAATCAGTACTTTTCACTTCACTTTGGGTAATTGTAGGCTAGTAAAGGTCAGATTAAAAAAAAACATGTACATTTTGCCACAGTGACTGAATTGTGCTCCTAAATGTAATACTGTATGTATGTGCATTGTGCAGATGACAAACTCTCAGAAGCGTTATTTGGAGGCGGAGGTGAAGACAGGCAGAGCAGCCATGGATAGTGTTGATCAGATGAACAGCTCTCTCATATCAGCCAACATCGACCTGCAGGTACACCATCAGCACCAGTAAACACTGAGGGCTTTAAACCATTCAAGCAAGGGGAATCCATTCAGTTTTCAAACTGGGGTTTGGCACATGAGGCTAATTAAGTATTTCCATATATTCGAAATACAGAAATTATAGGCCTGTATCCAATATTTTTGTGTTGGTACTAACACACAACTGTAAATACCAGTACCAGTTTACAACAGAGTAACCCAGTGTTGCCTAAATGTAGGCCTTACTGGAGTACAATACGCACATCTCTCTGATTTTACTACATTTTTAAAGCAGTTCTGCAAATCTGCCAATACGGATATTACTCCAGTATCATTGTGCGTGCCTAAACACGACAGCTCTGCTACAAGTTCAGTGCATTCAGTTTGACTCCATCGACACTATTGCATATTTTTATTTTCTGTGTGAATATGATGACCTCTTTCTAAGCTTAGCAAATGTTCATTTATATAGCCATACAAATAATATATATTTTTATTTATTATGGAAGTACATGCTGGATTGTTGGTCTTACAATCAGCAATAAATACAGTACATCAGTAAATACAGTAAAATTAATATACAGGACATGACAGCATGAAACAGGCAGTATTTAAATGCAGTGAAAGCATCACCGACCTGTGGAAATAAGATGTACGGCATACCAGCAGCATAGCGTAGTTGCTCTGGCCATCCAGTTTGTCAGTGAGGGCGTGAAAGGAGTCTAAATGAACCAGCTCTGGCTTTTATTGGCAGTTTAAATGTTGACACAAATGCTGAAAGTGAGGGTAGAAGGAGAGAACGGTTAACCAGTTTGGTAGGTTAGATATTATCCAGGAAATCGATTGTCTCGGGCCAAGCAAAAGCCTTAGATGTGCTTATTCCGACTTTATGGCCCTCATACACACACAGACACACACACACACACACACACACACACACAGAGCTCACTGTTGTTCTACAGTGTAATAATTTACAGGCCATGAAGGCTTAAAGTAAAAGTGGTGAGGTGGGTGGGGCCTCCATGAGCGTCCATGAGCATCAATGAGCCCTAGGTGCCCACGACCCTTTCACCGTTACACCGGGTGTCCTTTCTTGGAGCACTTGTTTTGGAGGTACTGACCCCTGCATACCAGAAACACCTCACAAAACCTGCCTGATGTTTCGGAGAAGTTCTGACCCAGTCTGACTAGTCTAGAACATCACAGTCTGGTTCTTGTCAAAGTGTCTCTGTGTGGAGTGCTTTAGCACCTCCATCACCTTCAAAAACGGACTTTTCATCCGCAGCCTAATAGATCCACCTCTTGATTGATGCCACTGTAGATCTAGATAATCAATATTTTTTACTTCAGCTGTCAGTGGTACTAATGTTATGGCTGATCTGTGTAGACAATTGTAGACTGTAAAGCCCCTTAGATGTGCTTATTCTGTCTTTTTGGCCCTCATTCACACACAAACACACACACACACACAGCTCACCGTTGTTCTAGAGTGTAACAGTATACAGGATAAGAAGCCTTAAAGTGAAAGTTGGGCCAAATATCAAACTCCCTCAATTTCCCCCTCATCTTGAATGTAGTTGATCAGCCAAAGACATGTTTGGTGTCTGAGGTTTGCTTCTTCGGTTAGGCACTGGAGTTACGAGGCTAATGTAGCTAACAAATAATGAAAGCTTATAGTCACCGAGTTAGTGTTATGTAAACTGCACGTCTGTTTGACTCAACTTGTGACACGTTTTTGACTAATTTTATATTTTAAGGATGTCTTATGTGGTTTCCGAGACCATAGAGCACTTATATCTATAATATTAGAAATGTGTGAGCTTTAGGACGGCTGCTACTACTGGGTTACTGTATGCACTTTGCCTTTGTCCATGTTTATAGCTACATACAGTACAGTGTTAGAAAACACAAAAGCAAGTCTATTGTACATGAATCCACACGGCCGGAGGAAATGACTCATAGACGTGCAGATAGGACATACACACCTTTCCTTTCTGTGTTAGCTATATTAGCCTTATAGCCTTGAGGCAAAACATAAAGGATAAACTCTAGACACCAGTCGTTTCTTTCTTGGCTGATTGACTACATTTCAGGTAAGAAGTGAAACCAAACCATCGCTTTAAGGCAAATAACGAGTCTGAGAAGGTAAGGTTAAGGTAGTCCAGGCTGTGTTCCTGAGTGAGCCTTTGGTTTCCGTGTGTTGTAGAAAGCCCTGCTGGACACCTGTAATGGTCGCGTGGGGAACCGGGAGGAGATGAGGGCTCTGCGCAGCTCTTTTGAGAAGACAGAGGAGAGACTGAGGGAGCGGGAGAGACAGTTGGCTGCTGCCCAGGCCGAAAACCAGGCGCTAAAACTACAGGTACCAAACTCACTCATACATATGCACCCATATAAACAAACACACACACATACACACATTTTGAGAGTGTGTCCATGTCCTTCATGCTTTTCTAACACAATCCTAACCTTAATCAAAGCAACCAAAAGATCAGCTGTGGCCTCGGCCGTCCGTGGAGACATCTAACAGGGGTTTGTAAGGGGTGGAGCAGCCAAATATCCCCACAATGACAAAATCCACAAAATGTCACTCATAGTACTGTGGGCTTTTGGTTCCTATTAACCCTTTAAAGCTTGAACCAATTGTCAAAATATTGCTCACAGCAATTTCTTTTATTTGTTATAAATTTTGCGTTCTAAGTAATTTCATTCAGAAATCTGTATGTATTTTTGTGGTGCGTGCAGTACACGGTTAATCCACTATGGGGCAGAAAACGTAACTTGCATTGTTTTTTTATTTTCTTTTCTTATTAATGCCATTAATTATTATTTACTTTATTTGTATTATTATTTATTTTATCACAGAGGCCTCACATATGTATCAAATATAATACACTTGGCTTTAAAGGGTTAACAGACAGACACATATACCCGTCTACAAAAGGGCTACAGTGCTTTCATAAAGTGGTCATACTGACTTTCCCAAATAGGCACAATTATTCGAGCCAATGTCACATATGTATTTGTGTGTGTGTGTGTGTGTGTGTATGTATATGTGTGTGTGTAGGTGGAGTCATCTCAGGAGGCCAGTGCTCGAGCGGTGAAGGAGATGAGTGCTAAACTGCAGCAGCAGTATGAGGAGCAGCTGCAGGAACAGGAGAACAAACACAGACAGGAGATCCAGGCTCTACAGGTACACACTTCAACAGCTTGTCTAGTCCCGGAGGAGAAGTACTGCCAATAGAATAGGACTCTCTGCAGGTGTGGGCTATAGAGGGGTATAAAGCCCCCCAGCATTGAGCTGTGGAGCAGTGGAAGAACTGTGATCTCTGGAATGATGGTGGTGGTGCGCCATCCAGTACTTTTTGAATGAGTTAGGGAGTTGAGAGTAATGAGGTGAGGTGGTGATCATCCAATATTATGTCGCTGAATGCAATCAAATCCTCACAGCAATGCCCCTAAATCTAAATTTAGTAGAAAGTCGCTGGACAGTAGAGCAACAACAACAAAAGCAGGATAAGCTCTAGTTTAATATTCTTGATTTTGGAAGAAACATCAAATGAGCAGGTGTCCCAATACTTTTGTCCATGTAGTGCATGTGCATTCTGCACACCCATTCTGCACAAAGTCTCTGAATAGACCACCAGCAATAGGCTAAATATGAAACATGGACATGACCTGTCTCTGACCGCTTGCTCCTCCTAGTGGCAGCTACAAGAACATTCTGGGACATTTGAGATGTTTCTGAAGGCAGGGTCAAAAAACCCTCAAACTGAAAGTGAAAACTGTTGTGAAACTGAGCGCTGAAGTCTCCGTTTGGAAAAAAAAAGTCCATATGTAGAAGGCAGTGAGTGTGAACGCTGTCTGCTCTGACTGCCTCAAGGCCCAGCTGGAGGAGTACATGAGGCGGTTGGAGGAGGCCGAGAGGAACGTGAAGCTGGCGGAGGAGAAGATTGCCGAGAGGGATCAGAGGATCGGCGAGGTGGAGCGGCTGATGCACTGCATGGCTCAGGTCAGTCACACAAACTAAAGCTCGGCCCGTAACCCTCTGTAAAGCTCATTACCCTTTCGGAAGGCAGCAGGCCGCACTTTGGCCTCTATATATGAAGGGTGTAGTGACCATAACAGGAAGGCCTATGGAAATGAGGGTGCTGATGGAGCTGCAGCACTTCCTACAGTCAGGATTGTTGAATTACAACTGCAGCTGCAAAAAAAAATAAAAATAAATAAAAAGCTTATTTTAATGAATTGTGTTTGTTGTGGGTGAACTTTGCACTGCATCTCAATGCCTAAACAGCCTTCCTGCATCCAGAGGTTGCTTTTATTTTGCAGGAAAAGAGCCAGCTCACCCAGAAACTCTGCGAATATGAAAAGCGGTTGCGTTCTCTGAATGGAGAAGACCAAATAGACTCAGTAGTTGCCAAAAGGTAAGTAGTGGCCATCATTAGGTGGCTCAGAAGTGTCCTGCTAGAAAGCACATCTGAATGCACTGTTTTAATATCTAGGGAATTAAAAATTATTATATAAAACATTTCTCATAATAATAATATAATAGTAATGATGATGATGACGATGATGGTGTTCCAGGTCTGAGCAGATCCAGTTACAGAGGGAGGTGTTGGAGCTGAAAGAGAGAATAAAGCACCTGAATGATATGGTGTTCTGCCAGCAGAGGAAGGTTAAGAGCATGATAGAAGAGGTGTGACATCATCACCACCCTTACTAAACACTCATACAAAACCAGCAGAGCTGAAATTCATCTACAGTGACCTTTATCAATGATTAATGAGTAGTTCTGATCAGAGGAGGACGGGTCGGGTCCCTCTTGTGAGTCTTGGTTCCTCCCAAGGTTTCTTCCTCCAGCTCTGAGGGAGTTTTCCTTGCCCCTGTCGTCTTTGGCAGCCCGCTGGGGGGTCTTAGGTTTTTCTGTCTGGTTGATCTCCTATCAGCTTACTGATTGAGTATATAACGTGCTGTCCCATAAAAACCATGTATCTCCATCTTTGTCCGTTTTTAGTTTCCTCCATCGTTTGATCCCTGTAGCTGCTTCTGTACACTGTGTAAATAATTCTGGATGAATGGGCCAATAGAAATGCTCTAAATGACTTGGGATTAACTCTGTACATTGACTGCCATTCAGATTTAAGGCCATTCTTGTGTAAAGTCGGCAATTTGGATATGCGTGTGTTTCATTGGACAACGACGCTATGCTTATTCAGCATGCCTGAATTAGATAAACGCAGTGGCTAGTTGTCATGGGTGTGGTCCAATTTCACAATGGCACTGTCCAGTGGAGTTATATACTGTGGAAAATGTCTGTTACTGTGAGGAGCCAAAAATGATCTATCATAACGTAATGTTTTTTTATTAAATAGGATTTGTGTATCATTCTTGTTTTGTACTGTTTTAGAATGGATCAATAAATCAATAAGCACAGTGCAAAGAATTGGGTTCCAACCTTTGTATAACTTTTTACCAAGGTCTCCTCAGACTTCAGCTATGGTTAGTTAGAGCTATGGCTTGGAACTGCCAATAGACCAGGACACGCTGAAGCAGATAAGCAAGAGACCATTGGCACCATGCCAGCTAATGTTATGGCTAGAGGGGTATAAAGCCCCCCAGCATTGAGCTGTGGAGCAGTGGAAGAACTGTGTTTTCTGGAATGATGGATGGTGAAGCTCCATCCAGTACTTTTTGGACTTTTGAGTTGGATAGTTGGGGATGATGAGGTGAGGTGATGATCATCCAACATCCTGACCTCACTAACGCTCTTGTAGTTGAATGCAATTAAATCTTCACAGCAGTGCTCTTTCAAACTCATCAAACTGAAAGTCTTCTTCCCTGGACAGTAGAGACAGTTACTCCAACAAAAGCAGGAGAAACTCTTTTTAATACCCTTGATTTCAAAAGAAATAAGCAGGTGTCCCAATACTTTTGTCAATTTAGTGTATATGATTAATTAAACTTGTATATCTTTTTTGTATCCTTTAGAGGAGAAGGAAAAACATTTCTTTACTTTTAATGGATGTAAAAAGATCTTACTCCCCAGTCATTTTGGAGCATTTCTATTGGTCGATTCATCACAATATTAAGAACATCTGTCAGAACGTAAAAAATCACAAAACAGCGACTCTTCATTCTTTCATTAAACATCGTTTTCATCTGTTCTGCAGCTTCAGTCTTGTTTTCCCTTTTCCTCAGGTGGAAACCCTGCGAGCTAGTGTGGCCCAGAAGGACATGTACATATCAGATCTCCTAGACAGGATAGCGATTGTGGAGTGTGAGGTAAAAGCAGTGGGGAAGCTTGCAGGTTGTGCTTTTGACCTGAACCAGGTCCAGAATGGCGCTTGCTGAACAGCATCATCCCCATTCTGGCTGCTGTGATCTGTGTGCTCTGTGCTTTACTGTTGTTTCACTGTGGAGGTTTCACTCTGAGCATGCCTAAGCACAGATCTCAGACAAGAGCTGAAGATCTCTGTGCTTGTCTGATTGTCTCTAATCAGGCAGAATCTGTCCTCTGATCTGACTGTGCTCTGCTCTGCTCCTTCTCCTAGAATAATGAGTTAGAAGACAAGCTGAAGTATTTTATGTCTGTGCAGAGTGCAACCGAGGATAAACCCCTCACCAGAGACATTGGAGTGGGTTGCGACTTGCCCATTAGGTAACGAACGGTGGATCAACTTGCATTGGAAATTGACCTGTCCATGCTCCGTCCACAACATACTATCATGTGGCCTCAGTACATTAACTTGTGGCATCAATATATTATCTTGTGGCCTCAGGATATTATTTTGTGGCCTCATAATATTATCTTGTGGCCTTAATATATTATCTTGTGGCTTTAATATATTATCTTGTGGCCTTATAATATTATCTTGTGGCCTTAATATATGATCTTGTGGCCTCATAATATTATCTTGTGGCCTTAATATATGATCTTGTGTCCTCAATATATTATCTTGTGGCCTCAAAATATCAACTTATGGCCTCAGTACATTAACTTGTGGCATCAATATATTATCTTGTGGCCTCAGGATATTATTTTGTGGCCTCATAATATTATCTTGTGGCCTTAGTATATTATCTTGTGGCCTCGGGTATTATCTTGTGGCATCAGGATATTATCTTGTGGCCTCGTAATATTATCCTGTGGCCTCAAAATATTATTTTGTGGCCTTAATATATTATCTGTAGCCTCAAAATATTAACTTGTGGCCTCAGTATACTAACTTGTGGCCACTTGAAACTATTTTGTGGCATCATTATATTGTCTCATGACCTCAATATATTATTTTGTGCTCCCAATATATGATCTTGTGGCCTCAATATGTTATTTTGTAATGTTATATTGTTTGTTGGGATTTTATTTCTGCATGTTTTACAAAAATACAGCACAGCATAATCAAACAATTCTAAAATAATTGTATTAGTAATAAATAAAAACTTGACTGTGATCAAATTTTCTCATTAATTTAAACCACTTGGCCAAGTTATTACACAATTCATTAAGATTTGTGGGCGGAGCATGAATATGCAAATTAAAGGCCACTATAATCCAACTGCAGCTTCTTAAGCATGTCCCATTTCTTTTTGCTTTTTACAGCCAATCTGACACACAGGCCTATGAGACTCCGGTCCAGTCCAGGCCAGCCCCATCAGCACCAAGACATCCGAGCAGACTGGAGTACAGTTTGCTCCGATACACACCTATACAGTACAGCAGCATGCTCTCCTCATACACACGAGACACTGCTACCAGTCCTATGGAAAACACCACATCTACAAGTTCAGCCCGGCCCAGTGATGAAGAAGTGACATCATCACCCCCCTCAGATTCAGAACTGTCCTCCTCCAGCAGCAGTCGAGCCACATCCAACCCATCCAGAATCTACACGCCGTTTATGAAGCTAATGGAGATCACATCTAAGCTGAATATAGATTGAACTTAGTACCCAGACCTCAGCTCCCTGAATTCCACTCCCTGAAGGTTCATTTGTTTTTGTATGTTTTTCCTGTTCATTTTTTAACAAATGGTAAATTATCTCCTGATCTGTGAATAACTTATTGTGTTTCAGTAGCTTTGTGTTGCACTTTGTTTACAAATACACATATAGTAATATGGCTTATGGGATGGACATCCTCTGTATTTCACAGTTTTATATTTTTATTTTATTTTCTTTCATGTTTTGGCTTTGAAACTTCCAATTTCAACTTTCTTACAGAAATATCATTTGGTGTAACACCATTTACATTGTAATAGCCTCTCTATCAAACAGACGTTCGGGTCTAACACAGCACTATGATGGTCAGTAATGTGGTGGACTGATGTAAGTGTGCCAATGGCATCAGATCATTTACACTGCCAGGAGAGAAAGAGGACCAAACCCTGCCACTTTGCCACTGTGTATGTTTCTTATGGTACTTCTTTAATAAAAACATTAACTGCACAAAGTGTGAGAGCTCCTGATTCGAAACAAGAAACTGTCAGGACACTTGTAGAACACATGAAAAGGCACTGCAGCGCCACCTTGAGGAAAAAAGCAGATATCAGAACTCAAAATACACGAAGACAAAAAATAAATAAATAAATAAAATAAATAAATACATTAATATATATATATATATATATATATATATATATATATACACGCTGTCTATACATACTCTCTGTCTATATATGCATGTAGATGTTTGATTTAATATAGACATAACAGGAATGCATATTAAAGGTAATAAAAAGCATACAAGAATCTGCCTGAGGAACTCTGGACTACTCTTATTATGTTTAATTTATATGTTATATATAAAACATATATATAATATATTATTATATATATATATATATATATATATATATATATATATATATATATTATATGTACAATATATATGAAAAAATAAATATATATATATATATATATATACGCTGTCTATACATACTCTCTGTCTATATATGCATGTAGATGTTTGATTTAATATAAATATAACAAGAATGCATATTAAAGGTTATATAAGGCATACAAGAATCTGCCTGAGGTACTCTGGACTACTCTTTTTATGTTAAATTTATATGTTATATATATAACATATATTTAATATATACATATAAATATATAAAACATAACAAAAGACCTTGTGGAGGCTACGAATAAAATTGTAATATGATATAATAAAAATGAGTATGTAGCTGCAAAAAAGTAAAATAAAAAAATAATAGTGATATGTTGGATTGATAATTTATATAATAGTAGCAATAAATATAATAGTAGCAATACATGTCAAATAAACAATAAACAATAAACAGTTAAGTATATATATATATTTCATTATTAATATTTTTCTTCATTTTGTTTATTGGGCCTTTTATTTAATAATAAAAAAATGGTTCACATTAATGTTACATTGTTCGTTGGGTACAATAAAAAAAAATAGTGATTGTAGTGTAGGATTGATCATTTATATAATAGTAGCAATACATGTCAAATAAACAATAAATAATTAAATGTATATATATAGACATATATATGGAAAATATTATTTAAAAAGTACTATCACAATTTTAATGCTATTGCTTCTTTTTATTTCTTTTACTTATATTACTCTAATATTACTTATATTACTCTATTAATAATACTATTATTACATACATTACTAATAAATTGAATTGCTTTTAGTACTGTTTGTAGAGACAGAGCATTTAGTTGACACTCTGTATTTTGGCATGGGACTTTTATTTTGAAGAAAATGTCGTATAATCGCAAGCTTCACCCCGGACGTTTGAATGTGTCAGTGTGGCTCACGCTGTCAGCAGGCTTCGCTCTGCGGCTCTGAGCGGGTGATGGGTTTTATGTTTCTCGGCTGATTTCGGGGATTTCAGAGCTGATATGAGTGACCCCGCTGCTAGTCCGCCCTGAGTCCGCCCTGAGTCCGCGGAGGGGTAGCTAGCTGCTGAGATGTCCTGCTGGTGGACGGAGCGCCAGGGCCGGGTGGGAGAGCTGGGCAGCAGGAGCAGAGAGGAGCTGCAGGAGATCCTCAGCAGACAGGAGAACCTACTGCTCAACAGGTCAGCAGCTCCTCATTCCTCCTTCCTTTTCTTCTCTTCTCTTTATTAACTCTCCACGGTGTGGATTATTAATAATAATCATCATAATAATCATAAAAATATGTTTAATAACTGTTTTCCTCATTTAATGATATTTTCTCTATGTAATAAATCATTTCCTTAGCTTAGTAAATCATTACTGTAATTTAATAATCATTAATTCTATTTTAATATCTTATTTTTCAATATTACACACCTTTAGTTCTCTACTATAAACCTCTCAGGCCTGTAAGCATGTCTAATTACTAAATAATTAATTAGGATATTAATTAAAGATAATTAGGGGTCAGGGGGTGTAATGGTGTCGCGGTTCGATTCACACTACGGTTTGGACTTCTCGTTTTAATACAACTGTTATATATACAGAGTGATAAAAGCGACAAAACACCCCAAATACATAAAACTACTCTACTGCAGTTTGTTCAACCTAGTGTTGTGTAGCGCCCCCTGGAGTAGGTCATGCAGCCTGTAGTGTAGGGCACTGAAGAACAATAATAGGTAAACATTAGCGTTAGAGATGGACCGGTCAGTGTTTTTGGGTGGATACTGATGGCTGATTGTCTTTCGGTATGATCGGTCAGTACAAAGCCGTGTCTGTTGTGTTTCTGCTGTGTTCTGATACTCACTGCACTGGGCTGAGGAATGTACCACATAGAGCGGTAGAAAGTAGAGCTGGGCAATTTGACCATATTTTATCGTATTGCGATAAATTTGTTGTCATGATACACACTAAATATACTTTTCTAAGCATGTCGAGGACATCGTCAGTACTTAATAAACACTGATCAGCTGCAGGGTTCATTACTAACAGTGTAATCAGACTGAAGGGTTAATTAGATGAAGAGCAGCAGATGTTGAGTAGAAATCACTGTATTCAGTACAGGAGAGGATCTGAACTGTAGTTTATAAGAATCTGTCGCCACTGATGTTTTTAGTCTGTGATTTATTTGTATCGTGAGAAATATTGTACAATTATATTATAAAAATGCCTTTAAATATTGTGATATAGATTTTTTACCATATTACCCAGCCCTATTAAAATGTCTTTACCCTGCTTCCTCCAGGAGGAACATTAGTTAGTACAAATATGTGAGTTTGAGTCAGATTTGGTAGATTAAAATATTTTTAATAAATAAATAAATATTTAAGGTAATAAAACGCAAGACTGATGGAGCTGAGTACAACAATGGTTGTAAATGAGCTGATAGTGGTTGAGCTGGGAGCTCTGGAACTGCAGCCTGGTGCAGAGCTGCTGTAATCCCTAACTCCCGAATAGTATCTGATCAACTAATTAGAGAAATATTATTAAGTATTAGCCGTATTTTTAGGTCGATTAAATCGGTCGATACCGATACATATACGATCGATTTTCAACAGACATATCCTGCAACACTGGCACACCATCCTTGTCTAATCCACCATGATTTCATGAGCTCAGAGAAGGAGGAAAAAGGCCAGAATGTCGGAAACTCCTGTTTATTTTCAGTCGTTTTTAGTGCAGACAGACCACTGAGAGATGAAGAATAAGGAAAGGAAAGACAGCTGAAGGTACAGTCAGTCGTTTACAGTGTATCTCCGTGCACCGGACCGTAACATTGGTACAAATTGTAAAAATAGGAGGTACTGGCCCCTAGTGGTCAGCACCTGCTATCAATAACTTTGATTAGAGAATACATTAAAAGAGGCTGGGGATGCTGGGAAGGGTAATACAGTCAGCTTCATATTGCATTTCAATTTCTGTTTTTTTTGAGATTTTATAAAGATTGTGTATCAGATTCACTGAAGGACTTTTTGTATTCTCTACAGGAGGTTCATTCAGACCCTTCCAGATAAAGGGAAGAAGATTTCTGACTTTGCGGAGAAGGTGCGGCAGGCGCTTGCAGCCTTGGCCGAAGACGAGGAGAAGCAGGCCAGCCTGTCGGCTATTGGAACAGAGTTTCAGGCCAGATATCAGCAGGCTGTCGCTCAGCGCAGGCATGCTGAGCGAGAAACCGCTAATAAAAGCGCGGACACAGGAGGCGCTACCAGCGGTGGGGAGGCTCTACAGGGCGTACAGTCTCTCCCAGAACAAAGCCCTGAAGTGATGGAGGCGTCCTGTAGAGAGACAGCAGCCTCCACAACTACAAGCGGTGCAAAAGACCTTGTGGAGGCTTTTGAACAGGTCACTCTCTCTGAGAAAAAGACTCGCTCGCTTAAGGACACTGTTAACAACTCTCCTCCTCCAAATCCCTTCAGTGCCACACAGTCTCAGAAGAAGCCACATTACGTGGAAGTCTTGGAGAGATCGGATGCAAACGTGAAAAAACACAGATTTAAGCCCAATCAGTGAGTAAAGTCAAGTTTCATCCCAAAGCAGTAACACATACAGCACTGAGCAGAGGTTTTAGGCTCCTAATCCCATTAATTTACACTATTTTAAGAGAGTTTCTACAGTAGAAGCTCCAGATCTCAGCAGAACAGATAAAGCAGGTGAGCATAAATCCAGTAAAAAGGAGAAACAAGAGCTTCTCATTCTGAAGAAAGAAAGTAGTGAGATCTTGTCGGTGAGCTAGTCTGAAGAACAGAGCTCGGTTCCTCCAGGTTTCTCCTGGACGCCCCCCAGTCCAGCCAGCACAGCGTGGAGGATGTGTTCAATCAACAGCAGCAGCAGCAGCAGCAGCAGCTCACCTGATTTACCATCATTAAGCCCTGATTTACCACCAAACAAGGTGTTGATCTGAGGAGAACTCTAAATAATACTAGACTCCATGAGAGAGGAGAACTTTGGAGATGTTCTAATGATGAACACAGTGATGGAGAACCTCCAACCACAGCTTTCTGTAGGAGTGTTATTATTAGTGTTTATTCTAATATCAGTGATTTACTGACCTCATAAACATATTTCACAATTTTGACCGGTGCTTGAAACCTTTGCACAGCACTGTACTTACTTGTTTACATGTTATAGGCAAATATTTCCCCCCTGCTAAATATTAAAATGACTGCATATTTCATCACTGTCATATCAAAATATTGTAATTTAATATTTTGGGGTTGTTTTTGTCTGTTTCAGACTACTAGAGTCGAGCTCTTCCTCACCTGGTCACTCCCCTGGCAGCGTCACTCCTCTCTCTGCTGAGGCGCGGAGACAGCGGGACAGAAAGCACCTTGATGACATCACTGCCGCTAAACTTCCCCCACTGCACCACAGCCCTGCTCAGCTGCTCACGCTGGAGGAGTCAGCCGCCCTCCTGCGAGAGCAGACAAGAAAACAGCAGGTAGGGAAAAGCCATGGATGTGATTTTATATATGAACACACAACAATAATACTATTACCTAAACTGTACATATTACATATACACTAAATTGACAAAAGTATTGGGACAATGACCGATAAACAACTGTCATTGTTTATTCTGAGATCAAAGGTATTAAAAAAGATGATCCTGCTTTTGTTGGAGTAACTGTCTCTACTGTCCAGGGAAGAAAAAGGCTTTCTACTAGATTTTGGAGGCGCATTGCTGTGAGGAATTAATTGCAATCAACGACAAAAGCGTTAGTGTGAGGTCAGGATGTTGGATGATCACCACTCCACCTCATCATCCCTAACTCATCCCAAAAGTACTGGATGGAGCTCCACCATCCATCATTCCAGAGAACACAGTTCTTCCACTGCTCCTCAGCTCAGTGCTGGGGGGCTTTATACCCCTCTAGCCCACGCCTGGCATTAGTCAGCATAGTGCCAATAGGTTCATGATGTTTATCTGCTCCTCCAGAGAGTCCTATTCTATTGGCAGTACTTCAATACAGGAACTAGACAAGCTGTGTGTGTGTATGTGCATGTGCATGTCAGCAATGGCTGCAACTTAAAAATATATGCATTCATTTGAAGGGGTGTCCACAAACATTTGGACATACAGTGAGGTAGCTAGGGGTGTAAGAAAATATTGATATATTACAGTATTGTGATATTTTTTGCAATACTGTGTTGATCTCAGAAACACAGTATTGATGATTTGTGCCGATACACAACCCTAACTGCATTTAGTGTTTTGGGTGTTGTGTAAGTTACACTTATTCAGGGGTCCACATGTCCTCCAGATCGAAAAATCTTCACAATGTCTTGATAACCGTATGCTAAAAAAGTCCTTATGTGTGTTTTCTCAGGAGATGCAAGCCAAACTGGCTGCCCAGAAGCTGGCCGAGGGTCTGGCTGTCACTATGAACAGCTATAATCCTGAAGGTGGAGCTCTTGGTACCTACAGAGAAGTGCATGATGATGGGGCCCTCTCAGAGGAAGACTGATCCAGAGGTCTGACTGTTCAGCACTTCCTGGAGTGAAAACCATTGCTCCCAGACTAGTGTTGGCTCTGGCTTCCTACCTCAGCCTTTAGAGAGAGAGAGGGGTGCTTTCAGCTCAGAGACTGGGGAGAAGCTCACATGGGAGTGTACTACCTTGATGACGTCTTCTGCTCTGCTCATTCTGCCCACTTCAGAACAGAATAATCTGGCGGTTCTGATGGTGATAAACCTGCAGTTAAACACTATCTGGAACGTCTCGTCAGCTGCTGATGTTCTGAAGAGGATCAGGTGGAACGGAAAACTCAGTTTAGGTGTTATGTTGAGCACTCTTAAAGGAGCAGTCCAGCATTTTTCAACCTGGATTTCATGGCAGCTGTCTGGTTGGGGTCATTTTGGAACATTTAGGGGCTTATACTACACCCTGCTACGCCCCTCCCCATTCAGTTTGGTCTTATAATTTTAATATAATAAATTATTCTTATTTAACACTTCACTTTGAGTAGGAAAAATATATAAATACTAGAATTTCTGTTAAAAGAGACACTAGATATTGTAATAACTAAATTATCTACATAAAATAAGTACATAAATACAAATAATTGGTTGTTTATTGTTTTGTTTTTTGAAGCAAAATCATCAGTTATGTCTTTTATTAGAAATTTTATAGGTTGATATCAGTATATTTATAAAAACAAGAACCCTATGGACCAGAGAACCCTACTGCTTTTTTCACACCAGTCCTCAGGGACCCTCAGATGGTCCAAATGATTTGCTTCAACCAAACCTCCAACACATAGGGATAGAGCAAAAAATCTGGACCATCTATGAGTCCCTGAGGGCTGATTTGAGAAGCACCATCATAAGCAAGCTAGAAACGGCCCTGTCTATGGGCAGCCATATGCTGCCCATGTTCTACACAGAGATTTGGTTGAAAGCTGCTGGAGTATTCCTTTAATGCACATGTTTGTGTTTTATACCCTTCATTCACCTCATTGGGGCATTACTACCCCCTTTATGAGCTCTATAAGAAAATACACCGTGAAATGCGTAGAGCGACACAGAGAACTGTGTGAGATATTGAGACATATCACATGAAAAACAGATTCTTATTTTTGTAAGACCTCTTTTGCAGTGTGTAGTCAAAATAAATAACCCTGACAGCCCAAGCCTGTGATCTGACTCGCAGTGTTTTACCATCTGCTCCAAAAAAACACAGTTCCAAAGACATCAATGTGGAAGCACTTAATGTTATGTCATATGAGAGCAACAACAGCTTGAGATAAGTTCCCTTTTTTTTTCTTTCTTTCCGGAATTGTTTTGCTAACCCTCCTCTCGGTTTGATTACAGCCGTGACTCTGAGATCTTGAAAGCATGTGATGTTATCAGTGCAGAAATCTGTGACATGCCTCCAGTGATTAATTTATGCAGTGTGAAGTACTGAGGCTTTAAAAGAATTGGCCCAATTACCGAATTGCATCTGGACTGCATTTAGGTCGTGTTCCCGCGCAGAGTGGTAATGCAGGCCGGGATGGCAGCAGCAGTGGCGGCAGCAGCGGCAGCAGACAGACATGACATACGGCAAATGCAATCCCTGCTCTTAACGTGCAGATAAGAAACGCCAGCAGCCACAAAAGAGCCCTCCCAGAGCTTTCATTCACACTAAATCTCTCCAGACTCTCTGTAAATGTCAGAGGAGTCTTTCTCTAAGGAGGATTCAGGAATCTTAATGAGGACCCCGGAAGAGGAGGATTACTAGAGTGATGAGGTCTGAGTACTGTAGCTAACCAGTAATGGAAGCCCATAGTTGTGGAGTTATTAAAGTGTATGATTTTCATCACACACTCACTTTAAACTGTTTTAAATCATTTAAATATTGATTTCTGATGTTTTCTGTTTACTATTATGCAGCAAAGTTAACGGGGAAGGTCATACACCATCTAAAACCTTTATATTTTTTTGTTTATAATAATTTTAAAGTGTTTGAGCCTGATTCATAACCTTTTTTTTTTTTTTAACTGCAATGGTGGAGCACCCCCTCCAGACATACCCAGGTGTACCCGATATACCTTGTTAGCTTGTTAGCATCATGTTCAGTTTGGTTTGTTGATAACAGAATATCAGAAAGTGTCTGAAACTACATAATCAGATCTAATTGAGTTTATATAACCTTATGTCGTAGTTTAATGCACATGCCTGACATACTGTTAGCATTGTGCTATTTGTTGCTTGCTTTTATAGCTTGTTATTATCACTTTCCTACAAACGTTCAGCCTGTTTTATTGATTAGAACAGAATATCAGAAAGTGTCAGAAACTGCATAATCCGATCTAATTGGGTTCACTTAACCGATGTTGTAGTTTAACGCAAGTGTGATGGTTAAGGCTAGTGAGCTACATGTTCATATAGAAGGATGGAAACTGTTGAAACTGGGCACATGTGATTTTTCTCTGAACTGTTTCTTTAGACATGATTTAGGAATCCTCAGGTCTGAAACAGGAGTGTGATTGACGCGAAAATAAGTGGAGGCTCAAGTCTGGGCTGATGCTCTGTGATAACCTCTACTGATTGCTGCCCGTGTCGCGTAACACACACACACACACACACACACACACACACACACACACATCTGCATGTTCGTGTCTATAAGGTTTACTGTGACAAGCTCCAGAGCACAGAATGTGTATATAATATATATATATATATATATATATATATATATAAATTGTATTTTTTTTCCAGAGCTGTATCATACACACACATACATATATATATATATAAAAATTAAGAGACCACTTAAATTTGCATCTCTACGCTAAAAGCAGCCATTTTTATTCCACATATTTAATCAAACAAAGCTGAGTTAGCTGAATTTGCAGACAATAAATGGCATAAAGTCCCAACAGCAATGTGAAAGACTAGTGGAGAGCTGGCCAAGGCATGAGAGCTGTGATTGACCATCAAGGTTATTTCACCATAGTGATTTCTGAATGCTCTCAAAGTTTAAATATTAAATGTTGGTTAAATTTGACTAATAAATTTACATTATAATTATTATAATCATTTCTTTGCATTATTTGAGCAGTTGTCATTTCTACAAATAAATTAATGCTTTAAGTAGTAATATTTGTATGTGGAATTTGGGGGAAATGTTCTCCATGGTTTATGTAATACAACGCAAACATAAATTTCTTTAAACACAGTAAAACCAGAGAAACTGATCATGTAGGGTGGTCTCCTTATTTTTTCCCGAGCTGTAGATAAATAGGCCTGTCCAGAATGGATCTTCTCTGCACTGGTGTCACTTAAAGCCCACCTTGCTTGGAGAAGCACTGGAGGCTGTTACCAATTTATCCAAATTATCCAAATTGGTCGTTTCTCCTCGTCACCCATGGGTGCTGATATGGCTTCCTTGAAACTGAGCATCTTATTCCAAAGCCAGGCCCTTTAACTCGTCGGGTTGTTTGCACTCCCAGCCAGCTCCACACCCATTGCCTCAGATTAATAAAGTGCTTGTGGAGTCTGCTAGTGATTTTCTCCAAACAGCCCGTCCGAAATCACGTCTCCTCCGGGGCTGCGAACAACCTCTGGGAAGTGAATGGGAGTTAAACAATAAGTGTATATAATTTCTGGGAATGTCTTTTTAAAGACTTGCCAGCATGGCATTATGTGGAGAGCGTATGATGTATGTATTGGCACTCGTCTCCGCTTGCACCACCAGGGGAACGGCTGCATTCCTTTCTTTCGCTAGTCTGAGATCATTCCGCTTTCATCCACAGTGTTTTACTTCTTATCCTTCTTGGTTTTCAAAGCATCTTCGAGCTGAAGGTGAAATAATGCAGCTCTGGGAATTTTCGGCAGCTTCCTGAAGATTGAGTTTCACTCTATATCTCCTCAACCCAATTAAAACCATCTCCTCCTCTCCACTTGGACACAACTGAATTACATCCTCCAGGTTTTCCTGCCGTCTTTTATTGGTGTTTTGATTTATGCCTCGTTCGTGAAGTATACGCGTCAGTGTCTATTTCCTTGCAGAATGTGGGAGTTGCTCTCCTTTCTTCTGCCTCACTGGGGATCTGCTTTCACTGTAAATCTCCCTCAGAGCAGGCTGTGCAACAAGGAGGTTCAGTGAAGTGACTGTTTTCAGAAAAGAACCCGTAGAGCCAAGAGCTAAGCTTCACATAAAACATGGTCAAAACATGACATGACCTTTCCAGAATTCCAGAATAGCTTTCAGGAAAATGATGAACAAATCACAGGTTACCCACCACAGCTGACCAGGAGCACCGCACAAGCCTTGCTGTCTGAAGATGCTCTGACCCCGTCTTCTCAGAGACGGTAAAAATGAGGAGACCAGCCTCTGGTTGAAATATGAATGGGAGCTCTCGTAACCCGTAAATCTTGATCTAGCCAGAACAAGCCAAAAAAATCATGTTTTGTGCATTTTAAGGCAAATGCTACAAACTACTCACAAGGTTTTCATCATATTTCATTAATAATTAAAAAAATCTTTTTAAAAACGTAACTTGAAGGTTCAGTTTTAAGTATTTTGGTCTCCTCCCATTCATACAGGTAGGAGCCTGGCCTCGTACGACTGGAAATAACGTCCTGACATTGTTGCAAAGATGGCTGTCTAGTGAACAGACTTGCCTACAAGGACTTTGGTCTTCTGGACATAAAGATTTGGTCCTTGTCAAAGTGGCTCAGGACTGTTTTCAGAGCAGAACCTGTAGTGCCAAGAGGCTTCACACAAAAATAGGTTCATATGCATAAGGCCATGGAGAAAGAAATACTGCAGCTTAATCTCTATCAGCTCTATCTGTAGTTCATCATGCACCATCATTTTTTATTGCATTTCCTTGTGCTTAGTAAAAGAACTGACATCCTTTCCACTCAAACCTAGTGAACGATTTTAGGAAGCCGCCCAGCTTCCTAGCTTGTCTACATTTCTCCAGCAGCATTTCTGAAAATGTCACTTGTCCATAGAAGAACACAAAACAGCCTTAAAACGCTGGTGTGATCATGCCAGCCCAGCAGGTGGTGCTGATATCTCACTTAGTTTGATTTGTTCCTCAAGAAGGAAGTGTAATGGCCAAAATAGACCTAAATACAGTGCAAAGCTTAAGCACGATTTTAAAAACCACCAATCCTTAAACAATCACCAAGTTTTGAGTTAGAAAACATAGGGTATGTTTTCTGCATGGATGACTTTTCAATCACCTTGACCATCAAAGATTAGGTCAGATTACCTGTAAAAGCTGGTCTTCAGCAGCATTTGTCAGCAGGGGGCTGTTTGTGGAGTTGTCCTGGTTCTATATACAATGCTAAGCTATACTATAGAACCCCTTTTGTAATATAATGCATGTGGTATAACCTTGTATATCATTATATATCATATCAAAATGGCATTTTCTCTGGAGATTGAGACATTCTTTTGAACTTTCAATCAAAGTAAGTCTATTTTGTTCTTTTATGATCCTCTACTTATCACAGACTTATGTTATGATCCATGTATGACCATTGCAATGACCAATAATGGTAAATATATATATATGTGTGTGTGTGTGTGTGTGTGTGTATGTATGTGTGTATATATATATATATATATGTGTGTGTGTGTGTGTGTGTGTGTGTGTGTGTATGTATGTGTGTATATATATATATATGTGTGTGTGTGTGTGTGTGTGTGTGTGTGTGTGTGTGTGTGTGTGTATGTATATATATATATATAACATGCTGGGATTGTCATACTTCTTGGCAACATTTCTGAAATTTGAGGCCTTGTGTTTTGAGGCTGTACCATTACTTCACTCTTAACCACTTTCATAGCGTTAACATTTGATCTCCAAACTTTTGAACAGTAACACAAGTCTCTTTTATGGCTCTGGAACTCTCAGGAATGTCTAACAGATATGGTCAGACAGATAAGCAGACAGGATTATTACCTGTGTGTGATCTGCTGCTTGAAATGGTTTCGACAGTTGTAAATCTATGGAGAGAGAGAGAGAGAGAGAGAGAGATGTCAGGGTTGGGAGTGAGATGCTCTGTGATTGGCCGTCAGATGGCTTTATGTTGAGGCTGCTGAAACGGCTGTGTTTGGACGGCTGGCGCTCCAGACTTTTGGAAAGTGAGGATATTGTGATTGAGAGTGCTGTGAAGAGAAACACCGCTTATGTCATCCCTGATGTCTTCCAGCACACACACACACACACACACACACTCACACAAACACTCACACAGCCAGCGTGGCTGTGCAGCTTCTCCATCTGCTTCTTCATCAAGTCCATGTGAATATTTAAGGGTGATTAAATCTGTATTTGAATTCAGACGCATGGCAGAGAGGAAACTATTCCCTGATCCCAGTTTCCATTCATGTTATTCGAGTAATTAGAGTTTTGACAGAAGGCCGAACTATAAAAATAGACTTAACAGAACATCAACAAACCATACAGACCATTGAAAGAATCCAAAATACACTATATGTCCAAATGTTTGTGGACACCGCTTCTATTGAACGCATTTAGCTACTTTAGATTTCGCCTAAAGGCTGCCAGGCGTGGGCTAGAGGGGTATAAAGCCCCCCAGCATTGAGCTGTAGAGCAGTGGAGGAACTGTGTTCTCTGGAATGATGGATGGTGGTGCTCTATCTGATACTTTTGGAAAGAATGAGGTGGGTGGTGATCATCCAACATCCTGACCTCACTGACACTCTTGTCGTGGACCAGGCCACCTTCCTCAGTTCTGATGCTTGTGTGTCCATTATAGGAGCTTTCAAATGTAGACTTGGGTCAGCATGGTCACTCTAACTGTGCAGCACCATACACAGTAGGGGGCGCAGCACCGTCTGCTGTGACACATACCTCCTGTAACCGTCATTATAAACATTACTGAGGCTTTCTGTCTGCTCCATCCAGATGGATTAGCCGTCTTCGCCCTCATCCACTGATGAACCCATGTAGTTTGTACCTTACCAGACCATAGCCAGTACATACTGACCACTGCTGACCAGGAGCCCACAACAAGACCTCCTGTTTTGGAGATGCTAGCCCTTGTCAGAGTGGCTCAGGTCTTTAGGCTTACCTTTTGTTTTACAGCCAAGACTTAGAATTACAAGACCTGACTGTTCAGACACTTCATTACACTGATCAGCCATAACATTAAAACCACTGCCAGGTGAAGTGAATAATGTTGATAATCTGGCCTCCTGTGATGTGTTGGACAACATGGATAAGCGTAAGAATCTAAGCCAATCTAAGACAAGAATCAAACTGGGCTGGCTGGACGACCGGGTCAGAACATCTCTAAAACATCAGACCACTTATGGAGTGGTCAGTACCTACCAAATGTGCTGGATATGGATTAAGCCTAGTCTTGGACTAAATTGCAATGGCAGTGGTGAAATGTTGGCCTAGGCTTAAAAGGCTGGGAGTCCAGCCATGTGTGAGGGTAGTCACATTAGTAAGGCAGTAAGGCAAATTTAGGCCTTATTCATTCATGTAATTTTTAATTAAGTACAAATGGTAGCCATAATTGTAATATCTGAAGATTCTCAGTTTGCTCATGGCATATTTTTGATCATTTTTAGAAGAGCATGTACCTTTTATGAACACCAGATGGCAGCAACAGCTTTATCTTTGTGTGTTCGTTGTACTCCATGCAGTAAGAATTAGCCCTTAGCCAAGCCTGAGGTCCAACTTTGAAGTAAAACACTGTTTGGTAGCTGTTCTGTTTCACTGTTCTTTATCTGGATTCAGAGACACACTTCCCTCAGGCAGTGATTTCTAAATTTACTGAATAACCAGAAAATAAAATACAGAGAATGTCTTCACGATTACTGTTCATGCTAATCTGCCCCAGCTAACATGTCCATGAGCGGCCTGTATGACTAGGTTTTGTCCTTGGGTTCCACAAATGGATGCCCACCAGGGTCAGCGATGGGACCAGGAGGGGTTAAACATGGGCCCCATCTGGGTTGTACACTGCATACAGGGTCTAGATGGGATTCATGTTGAGGTTGAGGTGGGTTGTGACGATGAGGCCCATTTGGGAAGCCCGACTGGGTCCCAGTAAAAACGCATGCTCTCAGAACCCAGCTAGCCCACATTCCACCCACGTGAGCCCCACATTAGCATGTTGGCTGGGTGTTGTACACCACAGATGCAGCAGATTGAGATTAGGTTGAACAGATGCGGGAGTATTCCTTCAAGCAGACGTTGATGATCTCTTTATTGCTTCGTTTTCTTCGTCATCCGTCTTACACGACAGGAGGAATAGCTGGAGAGGAGCACCTGCAGTCTACATCAGATAAACCTAAATCTCAATCTCTCCAGACAAAATCCAGAGCTTTCCCTAATCCAGGGATATCCCCCGCTTTCAAACCACAGTCCACATCTGGGCCTGAGCAAGCACTTGCTCTGAGAACTTTGCAGAACAATTACGTGGCGGCTGTTCTGTCTCCTCGATCTCCAGAAAACAGAGAGAGAGAGAGATTTGAGAGAGAGAACCAGGAAAAGCAAAGGAGAAAATGGGCAGAAATGTGTGGAGTACAACGGTGGCCAAGAAGCTGCCATCTTTCTAGCCGCCCAGCGTCTGGCCTGGCACAGCCTTAAGCGGGCAGCTCTGAGACCTGTCAAAAACTCATCACTGTGAGGAAGCCGTCTCAGCGGGGAGGTGCCAGGGTGCCAGGGCACGGTGGGGGAGAGAAACCCGAGCCGCTTGCCCAGCAGCAGGGCCATAATGAGCAGGAAAATTCCCATTCTTGTATCCAGATTAATGTAACAACAATGCACTTCTATATATCCACCCTCCACCCTTCCCTCACCTCCCACCTCTTTGTATTACTTGAGCCCCTTCTCACTCTTTTTTTTGTTTTTGCAAATCAGCTGTGGAGAGGGTGGTTAAAGTGATATTCTTCACTAAATCAAATACAGCAGATGGTTTTGAACATTTTCCTGAATGGACTTTCTTAACGTTGTGGTAAAAATGTGCTACAAAGGGTTCTTTAAGTGATAGAGTTTTGTGAAGAACCATGTAAATGTTTAAAGAAGCCGCCTTAAAGGTTCCTCACACTCACAGCTCGTTCTATGGAACTGCTCAAAGAGCCATTTGTAGAACCTTGTAGAACCTCAGTGGTCTAATGTGCTACCACTATGATGTGGGGGTCATGAGTTCGAATCCCAAGCCAAGCCATCCTGCCACTTTGCCACCAGTATCCAGATTCCGAGAGTGCATAATTGGCCGTGCTCTCTCCGGGTCGGTAGATGGCGATCTCTCCCCTCAAATCTGTTAAGAGTCTGTTAGCTGAGGCTGGGGACCCGGAGCTTTCCTCCAAGTGGGTCAGCTGCGTCGGTGTGTCGACAGCAGTTCGAAAAGAGGCGTGGCTGGCTTTACATGTATCAAAGGAGACATGTGTTAAGACCCATTCGTAGTGCATAGTTACGCTTTGGTTGGTGTGGCGCTACAGATAACACCACTACCTGCCAGTGAGCTACTATACCATGTGGGAGACTGGGGTTTGATTCCCGGTCTGGGTGACTGTATGCTGCGCTACACCAATAAGAGGCCTTGGGCAAGACTCCTAACACTACATTGGCCCTCCTCTGTAATACGAGTAACCCTGGAAGTCGCTCTGGGTAAGAGTGTCAGATAAAATGCCATAAATGTAAGCACCAAACTAAGAGAATATGAGAAAAAATAGAGGTATCAGGCCTAAATCGTGTCCACATTCACTATAACCTATTTATTTTGTAATCAAATATACAACATTATAAAATGAAATATACAAAATTATTATTTTAACCTCCATCTACACCCACCCTTTTCAATCCCATCCCTCCCTTACCTATCCCACCCAACCCTTACACATCCCACACATCCCATCCTACCCTGTCCCATTCCATCGTGCCCTGTCCCATTCCATCATACCCTGTCCCATCTCAACCTACCCTGTCCCATCCCAACCCATCCCACTCAACCCTTACCCATCCCATCCCATCCCACCCAAACCTTACCCATCCCATCCAACCCTTACCCATCCCATCCCATCCCACCCAAACCTTACCCATCCCATCCAACCCTTACCCATCCCATCCCACTCAACCCTTACCCATCCCATCCAAACTTTACCCATCCCATCCCACTCAACCCTTACCCATCCCATCCCATCCAAACTTTACCCATCCCATCCCACTCAACCCTTACCCATCCCATCCCACCCACCCCTTACCCGTCCCATCCCATCCAACCCTTACCCGTCCCATCCCATCCAACCCTTACCCGTCCCATCCCTTCCAACCCTTACCAGTCCCATCCCTCCCAACCCTTACCCGTCCCATCCCATCCCACCCAACCCTTACCAGTCCCATCCCATTCCACCCAAACCTTACCCATCCCATCCCACCCAACCCTTACCAGTCCCATCCCATTCCACCCAACCCTTACCCATCCCATCCCACCCAACCCTTACCAGTCCCATCCCATCCCACCCAACCCTTACCCATCCCATTCCACCCAACCCTTACCCATCCCATCCCATCCCACCCAACCCTTACCAGTCCCATCCCATTCCACCCAAACCTTACCCATCCCATCCCACCCAACCCTTACCAGTCCCATCCCATTCCACCCAACCCTTATCCATCCCATCCCACCCAACCCTTACCAGTCCCATACCATCCCACCCAACCCTTACCCATCCTATCCCACCCAACCCTTACCCATCCCATCCTACCCTGTCCCATCCCACCCTTATATACCCATATATATGAAAATGCACAATACTTAGAAATCCTCATGGTAAAATAAGCATCTTCACATCTTCCTCTTCTAAACTCTTAAACTCCTCGGAACCACCAGTAATTCCTGGCCTTTTCCCCACTGGTTTAACTAACTTAGGAACAACTCAGCCAGTTTGCACTGCTTTTCATTTACTCACCGATTAGTAATCGTGATTCTTAGTAATAATAAGGAGTTAAACTGTGGGCAGATGTTCAGTAACCCCTATCAGGCTTGCTTATGTTGTTTCTGAAAATGACTTTTTATTATTTCTAAAAATGGACAAAAATAGAGCAGCAAAGTGGTTATTTCCAGTGGCAGTGCTAGGACTGCTGCTTTGGATGGGCATGACAAATTTGGCGGGTGGGCCGAATTCAAATCTCACTCCTCAGGGTGGGGGTTGGGTCCAAAAGAAGAAGAATAAACATCTCCTAGATGTGTTAGAGAGTGTGTTGAAGGCTCAGGAGGGAGCGCTGCTTAGCACACAACTCATAGTTACGCTTAAACTGGTTTAAACTGGGACTTTAGGCCCAACTGAAGCACCACCACTGGTTGTTAGCCATGCACTGCCATGTCTTTTTTTCCTCCATGTTTAGGTAGAAATGTGTCATGCTGTTCATCGTCTACCAATTTGGATAAAGGGCTGAATTATGTAAATGAGTTCTTTAGCCCAAACTATGGCTTTAAGTTCACACCAGTAGGTAGGTTAGTCCATAGCTCGTACAAAAGAGAGGGAGAAGATCCATGCATAATTTCAGAAAAGCCCTCCGCCTCGCGCCTAAGAGAAACCCGCTCCGGTTTCCAAGGCTCCGAGTGGCACTTCCAAGCAATGGGCCGCTCAGCCTGCTGCATGTGTACATGAGGTCAGTCCAAAGCTGTCACTGAGTGAGGCTTGACGAACACAATGTAAATGCTGGTTTTAATTATTTTCGTGCTATTCAAGTGAAATCATGCTTCCTCATTAGTGAATGCACCAACTGACAAGCACCAGGAGTGTGAATTAGCAGCTACTCGGGGAACAGAGCCAGCCATTACAAATGGAGAGTGCTAACTTCATTTAAAGGGTCATGAAATACAACCACCGACATGTCAAATATCATTACGGCCCGCTCACTTTATTGCGTTCCAGGTGTGAGAGAGGAGACCCTGCGAGGAGCTGATGGGGGTTTGAGGGACAAGTTGAAGGCCAGACTTCAGACTCTTTGAATTGCATGCTGTCTGTAAATAACCCTGGAGGGTCTGTATGATGACAGTGCTGTAAGAGCATAGCTGCATGAGCGGCGGAGTTACGTAAGGAACTACATTAACGTTCATTTCGATGCTGCATTGGCAGGTTGGAGGCTGCACTTTAGATGTTTTCCCATCTGTTTCAATGTCCAGTAATAACAAAAACATGGCAAAATGTGGAGGCTGGGTTTTGTTTCTCTCCATTTTCCACTTGCTCTGTCTCTCTCTCTCACACATACAGTTTATTTTACAGTTTTCCATTAAAAAAAGTCAAAAACAAGAAAATTATTTAATAAAATGATTTAAAAAGGCTCAGAGTGGTCTAATAGACTACGCCACTGCCACTATGCCCCTATTATCGTTGGTTCATATCCCAGGTCATGCTGCCTGCCATCAGCAGCCAGAGCCTGAGAGAGCACAACTGGCACAACCTGCTCTCTCCAGGTGGGGAGATGGCTCCCTCTCTCCCTCTCTCTCTCTCTCTCTCTCTCTCCTCTCTCTATCTCCTCTCTCTATCTCCCCACATCACTCCAGCTGATGCATTAGAGCTGGGTACCCAGCACCTTCCATTAAAAAAAGTCAAAACCAAGAAAAATTGTTTAATAAAATTATTTAAAATAATATTTAGGCTTAGAGTGGTCTAGCAGACTACGCCACTGCCACTATGCCCCTATTATCGCTGGTTCGTATCCCAGGTCATGCTGCCTGCCATCAGCAGCCAGGGCTATCTCTATCTCCCCACATCACTCCAGTGTGATGCTGGGCTGGTCAGCACGGGCGTCTGCTAGCCGATGCATAAGAGCTGGGTACCCAGCGCTTTCCTGTGATGTTGCATCAGCGGCAGTTCGAGAAGAGGCGGTGGCTGGTTGTGCTGGATGTGTTGGAGGAGGCGTGTGTCAGTCTTCACCCTCTCAGGAGGATTATGTGGTAATTGGGGAGGAATTAAAAAATAAATACAAAACGTAAGTACATAACGATGCATCTTCATCAAATTCAAATGATCATAAAAAAACGTCTCATATATTATTTATAAATACAAATGTGGTGTAAAGTGAAAGTGGAGGATCTGCAGTTTCCCTTCGTTTCAGTGGATACTGTGTCGAGATGTACTACACTTTTGTTTTTGTTGGTTTTTACTGTTTTTTTAATGTTCAGAATCAGTGAGCAACAAATGAGCAACACAGTCACGGCCTGTCCAGCGCTCTGTGTAGAGCCTGTGTTTTGCAGCAATGATAAAAGTGTACAGTAAAAACGCAGCTCAGAGCGATTATGGGGCCTCGATATGGAACTGAATGCTTGTTTATGTACTATAGTCTTGTGCTCATGCCAAAGCAGCCTTGTGAGAGCTGGAAGCCCTGGTGTTTCTGATTGAGGCTTGTGTGTGTTTGTGTGTGTGTGTGTGTGTTTTAGTATGTCTCCAAGACAAATATGCCCAGACCTTGTAAGAAATCTAGGGAAAAACAGGGCTAACCTACAATACCAGCATCTCGTTTTGAGTGCTGATGTTAACAATAGAGGTGGGTTTCCAACTAGGCTTAGTGTGGGAAATTCTCAGTATAGAAATATATATTCATAACGTGATCTAATATGAAGCAAATATATCATCACTGGCATACAAAAACCTTCTATCTCTGTAGTTTTCCAATTTTATGATGACTGGACCAATTTTCTGTTTTTTACCTTCTCCTGTAAAGTTTTTTGGAAGGTTTGTCTGTACTACTATATGGACAAAAGTATTGGGACACTATAAATATGTATTTGGTATAATATGAGTTGATGAATGGACCAATAGAAACGCTCCAAAATAACTAAAATCTTTTTGATTTGACATTGATATTTGAAATATAAGATGTTGTGTATATATATATTTTTTTCCCTTATCCGCTTCTTTCTGGTCAGGGTCACTGTGTGTCCAGTATATAATTCTGTCTGTATATATATATATATATATTTCCCAAAGGTCAACTATCACCGCTGCACTCCCCCAATCTGTGATTCATGGCAGAGTGAGCAGACAGAAGCCTCTTCTGAGTGAAACACACATGAAAGACTGTGAGAAACAAGATTGACCAACAACTTTCCAGCCTCAATTATAAGCATCATGTCTGGAGGAAACCAGGCACTGCTCATCACCTGTAGGGGTGTTTTCCAGAGGCTGGGACAGGGAGACTGGTCAGGGTTAAGGGAAAGCTGAATGGAGCAAAGCAGAGATATTCCTAATTTAAAAAAAAACCTGACCCAGAGTGCTCAGGACCTCAGACTGGGCCGAAGGGTTGTCTTCCACGCAGCCAAGACAACATAGGAGTGGCTTAGGAACAACTCTGGAGAGACCTAAAAAAATAGCTGTCCGCTGACAGGCCCCATCCAACCTGACAGAGCTTGAGAGGGTCTGCGGAGGAGAAAGAAGGCAGAAAATCCCCAAATCCAGGTGAACAGCACGGCTGCCAAAGGTGCTTCAACAAAGCATATATATATATATATATATATATATATATATATATATATATATATATATATATATAAATATTATATTACTATATGGCCTGACATGGTATGAAAACCAACACGTCTGTGTATATGTTTGTAGCTCTGGGTGGTTGATAGCTTCACTAGGGTGTAGTGTGTCAAGGGAGACTGCAAGGCGCATGTACTGATATACAGTGTGTGTGTGTGTGTGTGTGTGTGTGTGTGTGTGTCGTTGGGTGTTGCATCCACCCATTTGTTTGTTTATTTGTTTACATAAATCTTGTTTCCAAACCTCTGTCATAAAAACAGGAAGTGACTTTCAGTGTTTGCCCCTCCTCTCAGCGCACGCTCCATCTTTTTCCAATAAAGGAGCGAAGTGCGGTCCAAGCCATAATCATCTAAAGCTGTTGAAAGCTGTGGAGATTCAGATTTGCTAATGGTGTTTAATTTACAGTTCTCCTGATTGCTTTCATGCCGCTCTTAACCTACTGTGTAGACTCTGCGGCTGCTTCGTGCCGCGCTTTCGGCCTTTTTTGACGTTGTTTGACCTGAGGATTTAGGATTTCGCTGAAGTCAGCGAGAGCTTCTGTGCGGTGCTTAATGAAAAACACAGAAAGGGAAAGCCCACTTTCTCTGAGACGGCCAGGAGAGATAGCTGGTTTGTGCTGGAGATGAGATGTGAGCGTGAGAACCTTTTAAAGACCCTTTTAAAGGTCTAAAAAAGCTACATTTAATGTAAAGGTTCTTCTCACCTGCGCATCTCTATCTATCGTTGCTGTCCAATAAAAAAACATGTATCTCCAAAATGTGGAAATGTCTGAACTTTGAATGGAAGTCAGTGTAAACAAGAGTTTACTCCAAGTCATTTAGAGCATTTCTATTGGTCCATTTATTCAGAATTACTTGCCAGCAGACGCTATTATCCAGAGCGACTTACAAAAGTGCTTTGCTATTTACCCAAGAAGAACCTCAGCTAGTTTAAATAGAGATCCCTCAAATCTTAGACTCTACTAAACACAAGACAATATGGAGACCATAATACTCTTCTCTTCGCCTGAGTCCTCTCAGAAGAGGAGGGTCTTCAGTCTGGGTTTGAGGACAGTGAGCGTTGGACTCTACTGTTCGGACACCCAGGGGAAGCTCGTTCCAGCACTTTGGTGTAGGACAGAAAAAAGTCTGGACGCTCGTCTTCCGTGGATTTTGAGGGATGGCGGGTCGAGCCGAGCCGTACTTGAAGCTGGAAGGGCTCTTGGTGCAGATCAGGCTTTTGACCATTGCTGTCAAGTACGGAGGCGCTGGCTGGTCCAGTCTTGGCTTTGTAGGCCAGAGTCAGGGGTTTGAATCTGATGCGGGCAGCAGCTACGGGAAGCCAGTAAAGAGAAAGCAGCAGTGGAGTGATATGCCAGAAGCAGCTACAGGATTCAAACCACTGAGAAAACTAAAAACAGAAAAAATGGAGATACATGTTTTTCATTGGACAGCAGCGAAATGGTCCTTGAAGGATCTAAAGTGGTTCTTCTACAGCATCACTCACAGAACCGTCTGAAGCACCTTTATTTTTATGAGTGTTCCCAAGAAACCAGCCCAGCCTCCCAATACCCAATACCCCTACCATTGAAGCAGTGTCCCGTGTAAAGAGTGTACAGAGTAGAACTGGAACGTTTTGGGTTACGTGGTTCTGATTGTGACAGTGACAGCTATAGACCCAGACACTTCCTGCCCCCATGGATAGTCAGAGTTTGGGGTTTCAGCACATACTGAGACTGAAAGGGAAAGGTCTCTGATGAAGCTCGTGCTGTCGCTGTTATGGGGGGTCGGCAGTGACTCAGAGGGCGGGGTGTTTGTCTAGCCTTTTAACCAAATTTATACGGGATGTTTGCCTTCCTGTGCTTTTCTGTTCGATGCCAATGTGAAACTAAATAGAATTACACACAGGACCGTGACAAATGAAGAATGCATCACAGTTTGGCAATCGCTCATTGCCTCCGGATGGTAATACTCGCCGTACAGGTGCCACGATTTAGAGTAATAGAAAGCAGAGCAGCTGGAGGAGAAAGCATATCTCCCTCCTCTCTTCTTTCCTCTCTTCTCTTTTCTTCTCCCTGCTGTTCTTCTCTTTTCTTCTCTCTGCTGTTCTTCTCTTTTATTCTCTCTGCTGTTCTTCTCTTTTATTCTCTCTGCTGTTCTTCTCTTTTCTTCTCCCTGCTGTTCTTCTCTTTTCTTCTCCCTGCTGTTCTTCTCTTTTCTTCTCTCTGCTGTTCTTCTCTTTTCTTCTCTCTGCTGTTCTTCTCTTTTCTTCTCTCTGCTTTCTCTTCTATTTTCTTCTCTCTGCTGTTCTTCTCTTTTATTCTCTCTGCTGTTCTTCTCTTTTCTTCTCCCTGCTGTTCTTCTCTTTTTTTTCTCTCTGCTGTTCTTCTCTTTTATTCTCTCTGCTGTTCTTCTCTTTTCTTCTCCCTGCTGTTCTTCTCTTTTCTTCTCTCTGCTGTTCTTCTCTTTTATTCTCTCTGCTGTTCTTCTCTTTTCTTCTCTCTGCTGTTCTTCTCTTTTTTTTCTTTGCTGTTCTTTTCTTTTCCTCTCTCTGTGCTGCTCTTCTCTTTTATTGTCTCTGCTGTTCTTCTCTTTTCCTCTGTCTGCTGTTCTTCTCTTTTATTCTCTGTTGTTCTCTTCTTTTATTCTCTCTGCTGTTCTTCTCTTTTCGTCTCCCTGCTGTTCTTCTCTTTTCTTCTCCCTGCTGTTCTTTTCTTTTCCTCTCTCTGTGCTGCTCTTCTCATTTATTGTCTCTGCTGTTCTTCTCTTTTCTTCTCTCTGCTGTTCTTCTCTTTTCCTCTGTCTGCTGTTCTTCTCTTTTATTCTCTGTTGTTCTCTTCTTTTATTCTCTCTGCTGCTCTTCTCATTTATTGTCTCTGCTGTTCTCTTTTTTTCTCTCTGCTGTTCTTCTCTTTTCCTCTGTCTGCTGTTCTTCTCTTTTATTCTCTGTTGTTCTCTTCTTTTATTCTCTCTGCTGTTCTTTGATTGCATTCTATCTGCTGTTATTCTCTTTTATTCTCTCTGCTGTTCTCTTCTCTCTGCTGTTCTCTCTGATGCTCTTATTACTTCCGCTGTTCTTCTCTGCTATTCTCATTTTCTTCTCTCTGCTGTTCTCTTTTCTTTTCTCTGCTGTTTTCTTATCTCTGCTGTTCTTCTCTTCTCTCTGCTGTTCTCTCTGCTGCTCTTATTACTTCTGATGTTATTCTCTCATTTGATTCTCTCTGCTGTTCTCTTTTTTTCTCTCTGATGTTCTCTTTGCTCTGCTGATCTTCTCCTCTTTTCTCTCTGCTGTTCTTCTCTTCTCTCTGCTGTTCTTCTCTCATTTGATTCTCTCTGCTGTTCTTCTCTCATTTGATTCTCTTAGCCGTTCTCTTCGCTCTGCTGTTTTCTTATCTCTGCTGTTCTTCTCCTATTTTCTCTCTGCTACTCTTCGCTCTGCTGTTTTCTTATCTCTGCTGTTCTTCTCCTCTTTTCTCTCAGCTGTTTTTCTCTTCTCTCTGCTGTTCTCCTCTCTTTTCTTCTCCTATCCTTTCTTTCCCTCTGCACTCCTTGCATGTTTTTTAATTTTGTCTTCTCATCTCCTTTTCTTTCCTGTCATCTTTTTCATTTCTCTTTTTCAAGTTTTCTTTTCTAACACCACACCTTTTCCTCTCACATCGTCTTATCTGCTGTCCTCTCATTTCCTCTCCTTTTCTAACTTCTCTTCTCTTTTTATAGTTTTTCTTTGCCTCATTTGAACTTTGCATCTCTTTCTGTTTGCCTTTGTTTTTCCCTTTGCTCATTCAAAACTGATCACCCCGGTCTTATTCTTTTCAACTATTCCCTGAACTGCTCAAATAGGTTTCATATAAACTCTCTATGTCTTCCCCATGCAGCCTTCATTCGTCTCATGGAATTTTTTAACCATCTTTGCTCTTTGAATTTTCACACTGAATGACCTGCTCTGGTTTATCTTTTACAGTTTTTTTGATTCATCTTAACATGTGTGCTTTAACACCCAACCCAGAATGACTCTTAGTGGCGACCTTAATTACACAAGACCATCCTGAAAGCCCTGCTGAATTCACACTTCATCAGGGGTCCACCCATCCGCAGTCTAGATCTGCTGATTGTGTCCTATAGGCCTGCCCTATGCACCCCTGGTTAATGAAAGAAAAACCCACAATGGTCACAGAAATAACTTGAATCTGACTAAAGTAATAATAAATAAAAATGCTATGAAAATTAACCAGTGAAAGTCAGACATTGCTTTTCAACCATGCTTCAACAGAATTATTTAAAAATACTTATGCATAAACAGGCCCGGACAGAAATGGTGGTACCCTTAACTTAATATTTTGTTGTACAACCTTTTTAGGCAATCACTGCAATTAAACAATTCCTGTAACTGTCACTGAGACTTCTGCACCTCTCAGCAGGTATTTTGGCCAACTCCTCATGAGCAAACTGCTTCAGTTGTCTCAGGTTTGAAGGGTGCCTTTTCCAGATGGCATGTTTCAGCTCCTTCCAAAGATGCTCAATAGGATGTCAGGGCTCAAAGAAGGCCACTTTAGAATAGTCCAACATTTTCCTCTTAGCCATTCTTGGGTGTTTGTAGCTGTGTGTTTTAGGTCATTATCCTGTTGCAAGACCCATGACCTGCGACTGAGACCAAGCTTTCTGACACTGGGCAGCACATTTCTCTCTAGAATCCTTTGATAGTCTTAAGATTTCATTGTACCCTGCACAGATTTAAGACCCCCTGTGCCAGATGCAGCAAAGCAGCCCCAGAACATAACAGAGCCTCCTCCATGTTTCACAGTAGGGACAGTGTTCTTTTCTTGATATGCTTAATTTTTCCTGTGAACATAGAGATGATGTGCCTTGGCAAAAAGTTCCATTTCATCTGTCAATAGGACACTCTCCCAGAAGCTTGGGGCTTGTCAACATGTAGTTTGGCAAATTCCAGTCTGGCTTTTGTATGCTTTTTTCGGCCTTGGTCGTCTCCCATGAAGTCCACTTTGGCTCAAACAATGACGGATGTTGCAATCTGACACAGATGTTCCTTGAGCTTGAAGTTCACCTTTAATCTCTTTAGAAGTTTTCCTGGGCTCTTTTGTTACCATTCTTATTATCAGTCTCTTTGATTTGTCATCAATTTTCCTCCTGCGGCCACATCCAGGGAGGTTGGCTACAGTCCCATGAATCTTAAATTTCTAAATAATATGTGCAACTGTAGTCACAGGAACATCAAGTTAATTGGAGACGGTCTTATAACCTTTACCTTTAACATGCTTGTTAATAATTTTCATTTGTTAATTTTCATAGAATTTTTATTTATTATTACTTTTGTCAGATTCAAGTTATTTTTATGACCATTGTGGGTTTTTCTTTCATTAACCGAGGGGTACCAACAATTCTGTCCACGTATGTAACCACTGTGTGGTTGGTGTGGTGCAACAGATAATGCCACTACCTGCCACTAAGCTACCACACGATGTGGGAGACTGGGGTTCAACTTTTCTAAAGCCATGCTTATTAATCCTGGACTAGTGGATTCCTGCTTTAGCACACCACCTCCAACTCAGGCAGGGCTAAACAGTAAAAAAGTGCAGGTCAGGAGCTCTTCCTGGACCAGGATTGGGAAGCATGGCTTTAGAAAAGTCTCTCAACCAGTTTGCTTGACCTGGGGGGTAGAACCTCTTCTCTGCACAGTCAGAAAAGCTTCGTTTTTTTAACCTGAGGCAATATCTGCTTAAAGAATCATGGACATGTGTATCCAGATGGGGCCAAAACGATCAGAGCACCGCTGAGTAGGTGATTCAGTCTGTAATTTCCTCAAGGGAGGCAGAAGAAAAACACAGACAGCAGATCCGAATGGATATAAAATCACCAAGAAGCACCTGTTATAGAGGAAATTGCCTCAGTACCCCATGTACATTTAATCCTGTTCCAGTAAGGCTTTAGAGATGGACTGTCCTGCACTGCTTTGTGTAACTATGAAGGTTGGACCGGTGGGTCTGAAACAGTGGAACTGAATTCTTTCTTCTACACAGTTTTGATGCTCCACGATTGAGCGCTTGGGTCCGTATCATTGCTTTGAACATCATTGAGCTGTTCTCCTTGGTGATGTCTCCACTGATGATGATGTCTTCAGTCGCTTCCCCCGAGGCCACTTCATCCTGCGGCTCCTGCGGTCTGACGGGCCTATGTTTTGACAGCCTTTGATGCCATTAAAGCTGGAACGACTGCTGATTGTCACTTCGCTGGGAATAAGACACGGCTAGGCAGATTTTCTATTGTTGTTTTTTAGTCTGGCTCTTAAAAATCCCCCTTCAGAACCCAGTGTCTCTCTGTCTCATCCTCGCCCGGAGCTTCTCTCATGTGACAAAAGAGAAGCTCCTCAGAGACACTTCAGAGTCGCCCAGCGTGGGGGCTCCTGTCTCTGTGTCTTCAGTCTCAGCAGCTAGTTTAGCTTACAACAATGAACAGCTTGTCACATAGCGACAAACGCTGTCAGACTAGGTTCATTAGGTTAGTATATATTATTTTGCCAGAAGTTTGTCTGGACTTTTGTCCAGTTTTACAGTTTACAGTACGACACAAAGTGCTGGTAACCAGTTACACTGGACTGGACGTAGCTTATAACCCTGCTAAAAAAAATCTGCTCAATATTTTAGATGGTCTCAGCTGGTCTTTATTGGTCAAGCTGGCTAAAAAAGCTGGTCACCCAGGTGATAGACTAGCTGGTCAATCTATCAGCGTGATTAACTGGACCAAGCTGGTCATCAAGCTGGCCGTTTTGATGGACCCGCATGATCAGGCTTGTCATGATGGTCATGCTAGTCAACAAGCTTGGTCATGCTTGTCATATTGGTTGACCAGTGTGGTCAACCAGAATGACTAGCCTGACCACACTGGTCAACCAATATGACAAGCATGACCAAGCTTGTTGACATGTTGGTCAGGTTGGTCAACCAGCATGGTCAAGTTGGTCATGCTGGGCAAGCACACTCAACTATTAAAGAGCCAGAAAGTTTTATCCACGGCTTCCATGTTGGCCATACATATGGATGCCCACCAGGGTCAGTGTTGGGAGCAGAAGGGGGTAAAACATGGGCCTACTCTGGGTCTAGATGGGACCAATTTGAGATTAGAGTAAGCTGTAATGATGGGACCCATTTGGGAAGCCCAGCTGGGTCCCAGTAACAACATATGTACAGACCCATTCACAGCCCATTCTCACCTGGAGCCTACATAGCTCACATTCCAACCCTTTGAGCCCCAGATGAGCATGTTAACTGGGAAACTTGGTCATACTGGTCTTGACCGTTTTGGTCAGGTCGGTCAGGCAGGTAGACCAGCTTAACCATCAAATTCAACTAAATCACACCTTTACATTTAAGGCATTTAGCACTCTAGTGCTTCACTGTTTACTCAAGAAGAACCTCAGATAGTTTGAATAGACTAGATCCCTCAAAGCTTTGATACTACTAAACACAAGTCAATATGGAGACCATAGTACTCTACTCTTCACCTAAGTACTCTCAGAAGAGGAGGGTCTTCAGTCTGGGTTTGAGGACAGCGAGCGCTGGACTCTGCTGTTCAGACACCCAGGGGAAGCTCGTTCCACCACTTTGGTGCAGGACAGAAAAAAGCCTGGACGCTTGTGAATGAATTCCATGGATTTTGAGGGATGGCGGGGTCGAGCCGAGCCATACTTGAAGCTGGAAGGGCTCTTGGTGCAGATCGGCTTTTGACCATCGCCCTCAAGTACGGAGGGTCTGGTCCATTCTCCAGTCAAGAGCTAGCTAATAGGGAACGCTTCTACCTCATCAATGAGCATCATGCAGACTCCAGCTGAAGGTAGCTGCTAGTACTGTTTTGAGCTCCACAACATATATGTATATATATATATATATATATATACATATATATATATATATATATATATATATATATACATATATACATACAGTGTCAGAAGTTGCATAAAGGCGTCTATTAGAGATTACTGAAGAACCCACCATGCTTCAAGGCGAGTGCGTGATGATTTAGGCTTGCAGTTTGCACAACACTAACTGATAGCTATAAGTTAAAGGCTACATTAGCCTCGTGTTTCCAGCGCAGAGCAAACTTACGACACCAAACGTGTCTTGGCTGATGTTCTACATTTAGGCTAACAGGAAATATGTGTAAATTAGATTTTTGGCTGAACTACCACTAGCTCTGGCTCACTGCCCCCTGTCTTTCAGCCTGCCTCCCTCCCTCTTGTGCCGTTTTACGCTTGAGTAAACAGGTATTAGAGCGCTTTGGTGACAGCTTTAAGATGATTTAGGCCTGGGTTCTTCCTCAGACTGTGTATTAGAACATGGATTGGGCCTAGTTAGCAGTTAACTGTCAGACTTTTCGCATACCCAGTGTTTTGCTCAGGGGACACATAAAGATTATTGTCCTGATTTCTCATTTTACAATCTGTGTTTCTCTGCGTTTCTGCAGTGTGTGTGAAGGTGACAGTGGGGATTTATCAATCATAGCATGCCTGGCTTCAGGCCAGGGTCAGCTCAGCCAGCGCTGGCTCTGTGCAGGCCGGTGGGAAGGCCATGTGTAGATTATGATGATTAGAGGGAGGGCGCTGATGCATAAACCTCTTTAAACATAATATACACCATCAGCCATAACATTAGTACCGGACGGACATCGAGAAGGTCGAGAAGGTCCACCTTGTGCCACCACAACTCCACAAGATCTCTGAAGGTGTTCTGAGGTATCTGGCATCAAGGTGTTAGCAGCAGATCTGTAAGTTATGTACGTTGTGAGGTTTGGATGTCCATAGATTGCATCAATGGGCCTGTCGCTGGTTCACAGGTTGACCTTTCTTGAAGCACTTTTGGTAGGTACTGACCATTGCATACCAGGAACACCCTACAAGACCTGCCTGATCATTTGGAGATGCTCTGACCCAGTCGTCTTGCCCAGTGTTTCTCAACAAAGTGCCCCAAAGTGAGCCAAGAAATCACACCACCACACCATCACACCACCACCTTCACCAGCCTGGACTGTTGGTACAAGGCAGGTTGGCTCCATGGATTCATGCTGTTGGTGCCACATTCTGACCCTACCATATGTGTTCCTCAGCAGAAATCCAGATTCACCAGACCAGGCCATGTTTCTCCAGTCTTCAGCTGTCCAGGTGTGGTGAGCCTGTGCTGAGCCACTGCAGCCTCAGCTTTCTGTTCTTGGCTGAAAGAAGTGGAACCTGGCGTGGTCTTCAACTGTTTGAGCCCATCCACCTCAAGCTTGGACGCGTTGTTATGCATTCTGAGATGCTGTTCTAATCACCACAGTGGTTATATGAGTTGCTGCAGCCTGTCTGTCAGCTTCAACCAATCTGGCCATTCTCGGTTGACCTTTCACATCGACAAGGCGTTTCCGTCTGCAGAACTGCTAATCACCGGCTGTGTTTTCTCGATTCCACTATTCTGAGTAACTCTAGAGACTGTTGAGTTGAAATTCCAGAAAATCAGCGGTTCTAGACCGATTAGATTGGCTGATAAGATAATTGCATAAGTAGAAGGTGCACAGGTCTTCCAAATAAAGTATGCTAAATGGGCAAAAGTATTGGGACACCTGCTAATTCATTGTTTCTTCATCAATTAAGGCTATTGTTGGAGTAACTGTCTCTACTGTCCAGGGAAGAAGGCTTTCTACTAAATTGTGGAGGAGATTCGCTGTGAGGATTTGATTGAATTCAGCGACAAGAGCATTAGTGAGGTCAGTGTGTTGGATCATCCCCACCCAACCTTATCCCCAACTCATTCCAAAAGTATTGGATGGAGCACCATCCATCATTCCAGTGAACACAGCTCCACTGCTCTACCGCTCAATGATCATGGGCATCTGTGTCAGCAATGGTTTCAACTGAAAGTAGCTGTATGCGTTCATCAAAAGGGGTGTCCACAAATATTTGGACATGTATAATTCTCTGTCTGTACCATTGACTTCTCCACGATGACAATGGTACTGTTTAATCAATGGGTGACAGGGACAGAGAGAGAGAGAGAGAGAGAGAGAGAGAGAGAGAGAGAGAGAGCAAAACAAATAGCCAAGCAGGAACTGGCAGAAGGAGATCCCAGCTGTGGCCCGGCTGGAGGGAGGTCCTGTGTGAGTACTCTTTAATGCTGACACCTGCAAGCCATTGCATCAGGATTTACAGTGCAGAGAGCATAGGCCTGGGCCATGGAGGGATAGGGGGTCCAGGAATGGAGTGTGTGTGTGTTGCTCATGACTGTAGTGGACAGCAGTTAGTTTTCCTGTTAGAGAGAAAAGGAAGCGAGAGACAGAGAAAGAGAGAGAGAAAGAGAGAGAGAGAGAGAGAGAGAGAGAGAGAGAGAGAGAGAGAAAGGGGAACACATGTAGAAAACAATGTATGTATTTACAATAAATAGCCCTGAGAGCCTGAGACAGGAAATGAGGCCACAAAAAAAGATCTCATCAGCGCAAATTAGCATCCATCAAACATCTGTCCACTTAGTGGCGCTCCTCAGATGTACACTACACTCGCGGGCTGAAAACACATCTTTACTTAATCACCGCCTGAGTCATTACTGCAGTTTCTTGGCTCTAATTTAGATGATACATTTGGCCTGTGTGGAGGTTCGAGTGCTGGTGTGTCCGTTTCAATGCACTGAAGCAAAGTGATGATGAATATTCTGGATTAACTGCACAGGCCAGACGTTGCAGTGAGGACAGAAGAGCAATGCGTCCAGCCATTAGGCTAAAGAGCAATCCCTGTCCACTCGCATATCACTAAGGATGTCGGCAGGGGGGCTCTGCTAGGAGTGTAGGGGAGAATTGGTGTGTGTGTGTGTGTGTGTGTGTGTACCTCTTAAGCTTCAGCCTCAAGCTAACCTTCACCTCGCAAGGATGGAAAAATACTGGAGTGATTGTACTTTGTAATTTTAACTGTAACTGTAATTGGTACTTCTTAATTATGGTTTGTAATTGTACTTTGTAATTGTGCTTCAGGATTGGGCTTTGTAGTACTTTTTAATTATACCTGTACCTGCACTTTGTTATTGTACATCATACTTGTACTTTGTAATTGTACATTGTTACTGTACTGTGTAACTGTACTTTGTAATTATTCTTCATAACTGTACTTTGTAATTGTACTTTGTCATTGTATTTCAGAACTGTACTTTCTAATTATTCTTCATAACTGTACTTTGTAATTGTACTTTGTCATTGTATTTCAGAACTGTACTTTGTAATTTTTAATACATTTTCATAAATTGTACTTTGTAACTGTACCCGTATTTGTACTTTGTGAATTGTACTTTGTAATTTTACTTTTTTTGTAATTGTACTTCATAACTGTACTTTGTAAATTGTACTTCATAATTGTACCTGTATTTGTACTTTGTAAATTGTACTTTGTAATCTTTGTAAGTATTTTTTTGTACCTGTACTTTGTAGTTGCACTTTGTAGTTATACTTTATAGCTGTACTTTATGTTATGTAGATGTTCTTTAACATGTAAAAAGGTTCTCACACTTCATTCAGACAATTGCTCCTTAAAGATCCATCTATTGTAAATGTCTTCACTGGATCTTCTATGGGGCTTTTTTGTGTAATTTACTTTTTGCAGCTTGTTGATTTTAACTCAGCTCTGTTTTTGGACCCATACTGTTGCTTTTAATTGAATAAAGTTCTGACACAGCACTCATACATACTTTTACTAAAGCATAGTTTCTCTGGACCTTTTCCACCCCTGCAGTTCGCCAGGCAGGGTGAGAGAACAACCGACCGATCTGATGCCAAAATAGAGCAGTTTGGACTTCATCTGGGCTATAAAGCATTTCTTTGGTCACCGCTGACACCCCTTAAACTGGCCCTTCGTCTTGGCTGGAGTTTCTCCTATCCTGTGCTACTAGACTCTCTCTCTCTCTCTCTCTCTCTCTCTCTCATTAAGTGCTCTTTGTTAATGTAGAGCATGATGTTGAAATGTTCTATGTCATTGTTAACTAACCTCACCCCTCATTTCTCGACTCCCCAGGGTGTGGTAGTGGATGCCATTTTACAAACATAAGGATTGCTCAATTTTGGTCATTGTGCTGCATTTTCCATCCACATAATTGCCCACGCAGCGACTCCCACAGACACTGAAGCGTGAATGCTCAGCGCTGACCGGTGGAGGTGCCCATTCAGTCCAGAAACATGGAGGAGATGGAGCTGGAAGTGAAAGCACATTGAGAAAGGAAATTAACACCTTGCTCTCTTAGGAAATGTGTAAATGTGTGTGTGAGTGTGTGTGTGTCGGGTTCAAAAGGATTGTGTGTTATGGGTATCTGTGTTTACGAGGATGTGTATCTGTGTATATGTGTAGTTGGAGGGGTTATGTGTGCCTGAGAATATAGTGTGTATACGTGTGTGTGTGTGTGTGTGTGTGTGTGTGTGTGTGTGTTGGTATAAAGGGCTGTTAGACAATAATCCTCTATTGTTAAAGCAATTCCTCACACATTTAAAAATAAAGAGACTCCTAAATGGCTCTTGGCTTGGCTGTGAGGGTCAAGAGAACATAAATTTTAATTGGTATCTAACCTTTACATTATATGGAGATTCCTTAGTGATGTAAAAAGGGATTTTTGTAACATTACAGAGGTTTTTCACACTCACGTTTAATTTATTTGATAACCCACAGCTGTGCGGATCACGTATAAAGTGTGAGGATATCAAATAAAGCCTCTCCAACAGTCTGTACAATAAACCAGGCCTATATATCTGTCCAGCAGGCCCTGAATGCACGGCCAGACCAACTTTCTCACAAACACTGGAAACACAAACGATCATGCTTGGTTGAATAATACAATTAAATCTGATTAATTTATTATTTCATAGTTTCTCGTCATAAATTGTTATTTATATCAGTGGAAGTCAATGTAAAAAATATTTTATTTAATTTGGTTATTTTGAAGCATTTCCATTGGTCCATTCATCATGAAATGTTGCCAGATTCTAATGATGTCAAAAAGTGAAAATGGTGACTATTTTATAGCATTTGGCGATGTAGTGCACATTTGTGAGACAAAAATAATTCTAAAAATGAATAATTTAATCAAGTATAACGCATAAAATAAAATAAAATATTAAAGACAGATATGTGGCATATCTTAAAATTAAATATTGCAACAAAAAAGTATTATAGGTACAGATATACTGGTACATAGGTACAGATATACAGATATGTACATGAATCATTTATCAAATTATGGGAAAATATTAAAGACAGATATGTGGCATATCTTAAAATTAAATATTGCAACAAAAAAGTATTATAGGTACAGATATACGTGTACATAGGTACAGATATACAGATATATAGGTACAGATATACAGATATATAGGTACATGAATCATTTATCAAATTATGGGAAAATATTAATAACAGATATGTGGCATATCTTGTTTTTTTTATTACGGATAACTAAAACAAACATATTTAAAATAGTATTTAACATAAAATTATTCATTGGCCATTTCATATATACCAAATATATTCATTTCATACTTAAAAATATTATTATTATATTATATATATATAATTATTAATTAGATGAATAAAGTGCATTATATCTGCATGATCATTTTAATACTCAAATATGGACGTGGTTTAAAGCTGGTTCACAAGAAGGACCCCAAAGACATGTAGCTATGTATTTATTAATTTATTAATTAATTTGAGTTAATCACCGCTTGTCTGTATTAAACCCAGTAATGGTTCTAGATAGCTAACTAGCACTAGCTAGCTGTAGCCTCCAGCTGTAGCTACCTAGCACATTGCCCTGCCCTGCCCTGCCCTGCCCTGCCCTGCCCTTCACTCGCCTGGAAAATAGTCGGAGAGAAATCTTTATTAAGTTTTATTGTTCATATTAATATATTACGATGTTTTAAACCAAAAAGGTCTTACTCTACTCAGCCTGAGCTTTAAAAATGAGAAGTGTTTATGATTCCTGGATGAATCTGTTGATGCAGCAGAGAACCAGCTTCCCCCAAAGCCTGCTGTGAAGGGCCGTTAGCTAGCTGGAGAGCTAGCAGCACTAGAGGCAGTGTCAGCATGCTTTTCTGTTTTTGTAAAGAATCATCCATTAAAATGTTTTTGAGGGTAATCCAAAGCCATTATTATATATACAGCACTCTTAAAATGTGGATGAGGGGGTTATTTAAGCAGTGCCCAAAACAGAACCATGGTTGTAATGGATGTGTGAATGAGAAGAGAATGTAAATTTGTTTGTTTGTTTGTTTGTTTGTTTATTTAATCATTCATTTATTTAATTAACCAATTTAGGGTTTTTAAGATCTTAACATAACCCCTTAGCATATCTCTCTAGTGTGTGTGTGTGTGTGTGTGTGTATATATATATATATACACATACATGCATACATACACATACATACATACATATATATATATATATATATATATAAGGTACAGGGTTTTTATATATATATATATATATATATATATATATATATATATATATATATAAGGTACAGGGTTTATATATATATATATATATATAAGGTACAGGGTTTATATATATATATACACATATATAAGGTACAGGGTTTATATATATATATATATATATATATATATATATATATATGTATATATATATATATAACATAAACCCTGTAATGTGAACATAGCCACAGACCAAATAATCTGACTTGGGCCACTTAAACCCCAAAACCTCTGTGAATTGTAGCATTAGACCAAAACATCTGATTTGCGCTATTTATACACTTAAACCCTGAACACAGTTACAGGCCTAAAATCTGATTTGTTCCACTTAAACCTAGTGAATGTAGCTATAGACCAAAATATCTGTCTATTCAAACCCGGTGTGTGAACGGGTGAACAGGCCATAGGCCAAAAAACCTTAAATCCTAAAATGTGAACTTAGCAATAAGCCAAAAACTCAGATTTCTTAGAAAATGTTTTACAAAATATCTAATTTGTGCAATTTAAACACTGTGTGTGAACGTGGCCATAGACCAAAAAACCTTAAATCCTAAAATGTGAATGTAGCTATGAGCCAGAAACTTGAAAATGAAAATGTCTAATTTATGCTATTGTCTTGAAACCCTGTGTGTGAACATAAACATAAACCCCAAAAAATCTTATTTGTGCCACTTATACCCTCTAATGTGAACTTCTACTGTGATTGTAGCTATAAGCCAAAAAAACTTTATGGGGTAAGGAGTTCTGCTGCCTCAGCACTGTAATGTGGACACAGCTTTAAAGAAAGTTGGATTTGTGCTGCTTAACTCTTGTAATGTAAAAAATCTGATTTGTTCCACTTAAACTTAGTGAATGTAGCATTAGACCAAAATATCTGTCTATTTAAACCCTGTGTGTGAACGTGGCCATAGACCAAAAACTTAGTTTTCTTAGAAAGTGTAGAAAATATCTGATTTGTTGATTTAAACCCTGTGTGTGAACGTGGCCATAGAACAAAATAAATCAGATTTGTGCCACTTAAACCCCATAATGTGAACTTAGACATATGCCAGAAATCTGGTTTATGCCATTTAAATCCTAAACTGTGAATGTAGCTATAAGCTGAAAACGTTATGCGATAAAGAGTTCTGCAGCCTCAGCAATGTGGACAAGTTGGATTTGTGCTTCTTAAACATTATAATATGAAAAATCTGATTTATACAATTTAATCCCTGTAATGTGAACATGGGGATAGACCAAAAATCTGATTTGGGCCATTTAGACCCTGCAGAGTGAATTGTGGCATTAGACCAAAATATCTGATTTGCGCTATTTATACCCTTAAACCACAGTTACAGGCTTAAAAAATGATTTGTTCCACTTAAACTTAGTGAATGTAGCTATAGATCAAAATATCTATCTCTATCAAACCCGGTGTGTGAATGGATGAACAGGCCATAGACCAAAAACCTTAAATCCTAAAATGTGAATGTAGCCATGAGCCAAAAACTTTTTGTTCGTTTTCTAAGATTTCTTAATCTGATTTGTGCCACTTAAACCCTGTAATGTCAAAATAGTCTTAGGATAAAAAACATTTTAGCTACCTCATCAGATGTGTTCTACTTGGACCCTGTAATACAAATGTTTTAGTATCCTGCAGCAGCTCTGTTTTCTGAAACAGTCCCACATCTTGCAAAGTAAAGTTTCTTAAAGGCTCTTTTGCGTCTTCACACTCCAGACCCCACCGCCGAGCCCTCCCAGTGATATAATCAGAAAAGGAGAACTTCACATAGAGAAGCTGGAGCATAAAAGATAATGCAGGGGACAAAGAGAAGAGAGTTTTTGTCTGGGTAAGAACTCGTGTGGTTGATGTGTCAAACTCCATATGAGTCTTCTTGTTATGTGGATGTACTGCACACTTTGATCCGGGCTTGTTTTGAAGGCTTAGTCAGCGGCTACGCTTTCCAATCGTCCTTTAGATTCTGTGTCATTTTACGCAGTAATGCCGTGTGACAGCTTTAGTAAACCATGCTTATAATCTCTGAATGAACACCCTTCTATTTGTCAGTTGGTTTAAATATATTATGGGATTTTTTTGTGTGTCTTGGAAAGAGTCTTAGGTCTGCAGCCAAGATGCAGTGACAGATATTCGGCAGTAAGTTCTAGTCACAGGTTTCATTACACTGTGGCTGTGACCAGCTATTGCAGGTTGTTTTCTTTGCATTGTGTCGTGCAAAGACGTTGCCTTCATGTGCTGTCCATACAGACTTTCATGTCTAGACTTTTCTGGGACACTATATTGTCACAATTTGTGTGCCGTCTCAGTGTTTTAATGTAAACCTTAAAACCCCCTACAGCAAAAAATCTTATTTGTGCCACTTGAACCCGGTAATGTGAAACATATTTCCGGATAAAATCAGATTTTTACAAACCCTTTGTGTGAACGTAGCCATAGGCCACGAAAATCTGATTTGGGCCCTTTACATTCTGTAATGTGAACTTAGACATATGCCAAAAATCCTAAAATATGAACGTATATAATATATACAGCAATAAAGATTTCTGCGGCCCCAGCACCGTAATGTGGACATAGTTTTAAAGGAAGTTAAATTTGTACTATTTTAAACCTGTAATGTGAACATAGCCATAAGCCAAAACATCTGATTTGTGCCACTTAAACCCTGCAGTGTGAATATCTTATTTGTACTATTCAAACCTGTAATTTGATTAAAACCTATTTTCTTATATATATTAAAACCTGCCCCTTCTCGCTATAGGCCATGAAATCTGATTTGTGCCCCATATCGCTATAGGCCACGAAATCTGATTTGTGCCCCATATCTCTATAGGCCACACAATCTGATTTGTGCCCCATATCGCTATAGGCCACGAAATCTGATTTGTGCCCCTTCTCGCTATAGGCCACAAAATCTGATTTCTGCCCCATATCGCTATAGGCCACGAACTCTGATTTGTGCCCCTTCTCGCTATAGGCCATAAAATCTGATTTGTGCCCCATATCTCTATAGGCCACGAACTCTGATTTGTGCCCCTTCTCGCTATAGGCCACAAAATCTAATTTGTGCCCCATATCGCTATAGGCCATGAAATCTGATTTGTGCTCCATATCGCTATAGGCCACAAAATCTGATTTGTGCCCCATATCTCTATAGGCCACAAAATCTGATTTGTGCCCCATATCTCTATAGGCCACAAAATCTGATTTGTGCCCCATATCGCTATAGGCCACAAAATCTGATTTGTGCCCCATATCTCTATAGGCCACAAAATCTGATTTGTGCCCCATATCGCTATAGGCCACGAAATCCTGATTTGTGCCCCATATCTCTATATGGGGAAAAAATCTGATTTGTGCCCCATATTTGTGCCACTTTTATCATGTAATGTGAACTTTTTGTGCTTGTGCTATGTAAAACCCTGTGTGTGAACTTGGACATATGCGAGAAATCTGGTTTGTGTAAAGTCTGAACGTACCTATGAGCCAAAAATTTAACTTTCCGCTGCCTCAGCATTGTAATGTGGTCACAGCCTTAAAGGAGGTTGAACTTGTGCTGCTTAAAACTTAAAATGTGAATTTAGCCAGAAGATAAAACTTTGATCTGATGAGCTACCTCACCAGATCACCCTGTAATATGAAAGTAGTCAAAGGCTATATAATCATATTATTTAAAATGAATGTAGCAGAAGTCTGAAATATCAGATTTGTACTATAAAAACCCAACAAAAACAAAAAGCCCTGTGATGTGAACTTGTAATGTGAAAAATCTGATTTGTTTCAGTTGAACTCTTTAATAAAACAGAACCACAGGCAAAACTATCTGATTTGTGCCCCTTTAACGAGACTGTAGCTATAGGTGAAAATTAGACATGTGCCAGTGTAATCATAGCTTTAGGGAAAATCAGATTTATGCTATTTACACTCCGTAATGTGAACGTAGTTACAGACCAAGCATCTCATCTGTGCTGTTTAAACCCTGTAATGTACTGGCAGGATTGATGCTGTCCTAATATTGTAAAGTGAACATGGCTGTAGGCCAAAAATTCAGATTTTTGCTGATTAAGCCCTGTAATGTGAACGTAGCCTTAGGATACAACTCTTAAAACCCTATTTATGCTGCTTCCACACTGTAATGTGAATGTAGCTTTAGGGGGGAGTCGAATCCGTGCCTAGTAATGCAGCTGGAGCCTTGGATGCTGTGAGTGTTACAGTCCAACTTGGACTCGCTGGGGTGTGTGCATTGCTGTGGTTGCAGTTTTGCCGCTCTCTCGCCGTGGCTGAGCTGTCAAATAGTCTGCATTTACAGGCAGAGTAAACTGTGGTGGAGAGCTGGCAGCGCTTGGCCTCCTCTTTAGCCTTCACTTCTCCTCTTTCTCTGTTCACTCACTCTCTCGCTCTCTCTCTCTCTTTCCCCAGTTCCCCTTTCTGTTCGATCCTCCATGCCAGCTCTCGCCCCACACCCTCCAATTATCTGACGACGATGACACGCAGAAAACAAGAAAATATGAGTCATTAATCATTCCTGCTTGGCTGAGTGGTGCAGAACACACGATGGCAAATGAAGCACACATGCTGGCCGTATTCTCCATGGGCTCTTTACGATAACTCGCCGGTGTACTTTATGCAGCTATTATGGTAAATATCTCCAATTAAAGCATGCCTGAGTGCAACCTTATCTCATTGTTATCTTTGACTGCAGGCCCGAGCGTGGAGGAGTGAGGTGGAGAAAGAAGGAAGAGAAGGAGCTGAGTGACGCAGGGAGAGAGGAGAGAGATGAGTGAAGTGTAGAAGAATGGAGGAAGGTGGGGAAAAAAAAAGAGGTGCATCATTTGTCAGGGAGAAAGTTGAAGGTATGGCAGGGAAAGACGTGGGATCAGAAAGAGATAAATCTTACCTTACGTTGCAGTGTATCAATGAGACAAGACAGGCCTGACGTCCACTTTATTAGTTTTTCATTAGAGATAGCAAGGGGAATGTTGCTAACAGCTAATTGCTGATGTTTTACAGTGTTACTCCAGCATTTAGCAGCTAAATAGTATTGAGTAATGTCAAAATAGACTTGCATATTATCACAGTTTTACAACACAATTGAAAACATCAGCTGTTCTTTAGGTTATGTGAACATTTCTTGTTGTATAGAAATTCTAAATAAGTTAAACTTTTAAAACAGGATATTTTAAATGTGCTAAAAGATGCATTCATCCATTATTATACTGGTTTTTGATGTAAAAATAGTAGGAAATGCTCAGATGTTGTCTAACAAGCCTATTTACCACCCTGTTATTTTGCCTCAGAATGAAACACACAGATTTTACATTTACGGAGAAATCCATTTATTGCTTTTCTTGCATGATTTAAAGCACCGGAGACTACCGGTGACTACCTCCGCTGTCCTCCAGTTGTGTCCTCTCAGTGCAATGTGCTGTTAGCAAGCTGAGGAGAATGTTGTGGGTTAGCTTTTAGCCTTGCTCCTACTGGGTTTGGCTTTCTCAAGTCTTACCAGTAAAAAAGTCCTGCAGACAACAAAGAGAAGAGAGGATCCCTGTTTGTTCCCCCAAGCTTTCATTTCATCAAGAGCTCTCCAGTATCAACAACACTGCAATCTCCTGAAGTCTCCATCGCCTTCTACTGCTTCACCAGCTTTGACTAGAGCTGTGTGTGGGGTTCATGTACATTTTTAGGTGTAAATATAACAAGTGAAGACTGTGATGTAACAGTTTTGGTTTTTTTTGGATTGGTCTGTTTTCCAGATCTGTTTTGGTCATGGCAGATTTGCTTTTAAAGGGTGAGCAACAGTGTTTGAGGTCCATGTTCTGTTTTATAAGCAAACGAGCTGCACCAATTGGAATGGAAAATTCCAATAAGAAGTAGGTCAATAATGAGGGGACCAGCTACGGCAGATACCAGCGTGCCATCATTTGAATAAAGGAGTAATGAAATAAATAGCATGTTAATGATGCCCTTTTTGCTATATAGTATATTGTGGCTTATTGAAATCATTTGAATATCGCTATAGAGCACATCTTTCATCTCTGTTGTCATTATCACATAAGAAATACCTCTCATACCGTTCATTTTGTTAACTAGAGTGCATGCCTTAACGTTTCTTTTATCTTGAGCTTTAGACTGCCTTCAGAAGTGGTCACCATGGGTCTGCTGTGTCCACTACCTACATCACCATGTTCTCTTTCATCTCCAGCCTTCATACGTCTTCTCCCTATGATGCCAACTGTATAGAGTCTCTCCAGACTGCTGTTTTTTTTTTAACTGCTTTCCCTTCATCAAACCCATCACACATCCTGCCTGGTAAAACGAGCCTTGTACATATTTGTATGCATATAAATATCTTCCATCTGTCAGACTGTAAATACATCCCCTCCTACCTGCGCATTAAAACGTTTTAGTGGGCTCTTTCGAGCTCCGTCTGGCCGCTCCTCATTGGTTCCAGACCCTCCCTGCTTGCTGCATGCGGGAGTTAATGGAACATGCTTATGCAGGACATGGTGCTTTAAACTTCTGTGGTTCACGCTTGTCATGTTTCACCCTTTTTTATTGTTGCTCTCCTTGTGAGAGTGAATCACTAGTTGGATGTCTCCGAGCCGAGTCCAGCCGAGCTGAGTTATGTGGGCAGGGTCCAGCGTTTCTGTGTCCTGCTACGTTCCGGTTTCTTCCATACTAGGAGAGCCATGGCCCAGCTGGCCTGTGTGGTTGGGGCCTGGCTGGGTGCAACGTGTCCCTGGCTGGAGGAGAGCGTTTGTCTTCTTTCTCCTTATCTCCCCATCCTGCTGTCCGCCGAGGCATTAATCACTGCAGGGCAGCAGCGTTTACGAGCCCTGCTCCTTTTTATTAATCTCTCCCAGCTGCCTGCGACGCAACGCTCCACTCGCTCGCACAAAACACCTTCAGGGGCAAGCAGCGTCTTCCACATGTGGGCCGGAAACAGGCCTTTTAATCCACCAAACCACAAATAAACCCCATTAAGCAGAGGAAGGGATTCCGTTGTGTGTTTTTCTTTTTTTTTCCTCCACTCTTAACAGATAGATTTACATAGTGCTCTTTTTTCCCTTCTTTTTTTTAGGGAATTGTTGTGTTTACAGGGCCCGATTCGGGGGCTTTTATGGTGAAACGGAATCCCATGTCTTAGATGAGTCTGAGACAGTAAAGGCTGCTAACTAGCCCCTAATGATCGCTCAGAACAGTTAGATGCCCCGTGGACTGAAATAACTCATTTTTTACGTGTGTTTAAGTGCCGCTGTGTGTAAGGAGAGCGTCGGGCTCTTTCGTGTGGCTTAAATCCGCAGCGGCTGGGTTTCATTCCTCCGTCCTGCTCCAGCTAAGCGCAGACATGCTTGTATTACAGAGGGACAGGGATTCTTCTCATTCTCTCGCACTGTTTCATCCCCCTCTCTCTCTTTCTCTTTGTTTTTTTTTTTACTTCACAAACTCATCCACCGACACACACACACACCCACACACACACACACCTCATAGCTCCTTCCTTCCAGTTCTCCGCTTTCATCAGATGGCAAGCATCCCACACTCACAAGGCTTTTTTCTTTTCTTTTTTTTTTTTTTTTTTTGGTCTTGTTTTACTGGGCTTTCTCTAACCTCCCCCTCCTTCTCTTCCTCTCCTCTCGCCCCCCTCTCTCTCTCTCACTCACTCTCTCACTCACTCTTTCCCTCGCTTCCTTCCTTTCCCAGAAATGACACTGTCAAGTTTTGAAACATCTCTTTCTCCGTTGGCACCGGCCCTGCCTTTTTTCCTATCCGTCTATCTGTTTCTCTTTCCGCGAGGACCACACAGACGGATGACATGCGTGAGGCTTGGTCCGAGCTGGGTGGCCCCGCACGCTGGGGAAGAAGCGGCGGGTGACAGCAGCGGCAGCCTTCAGCCGGCGCGAGGAGTAATGCGTGTGGACAGTGTAAAAACCCGTCTCCTGGAGACTTCAGGAGAGGAGAAAGAAAAGCCTTTGGCAGTCATAGAGCCCGATGGCAGCCACGCTCAAGCGCTCGGGCGCTCAGGCACTCTGGCACTGGGGCGCTCTGGCACACGGTCCAGATCGAGCGCCCGTCCCTCGCGCTAGATCTTCCCTAAATGCAATCTCGCACGTATCCGCCAAGCAGGACTTAACAAACGTCCCAAAGCGTCCCTTTTATCTGCCACTTTAGCCCAAAGAGAGTTTGAAGTGTCGCACCAGTGGCTGCCTCAATCTTATCTCAAGGGAGCGAGGAGACCATTCTCATTAAAATGAAGGAGTTGTCATCGCTTTCAAAGCCTCTTCAGCAGCATTGGCTGATATCCCATCCCTTCCCTTCACTTCTCTTCACTTCTCTTCATTCGCTCCCCCCCCCGTCAACCGTTCTTCAGAGGTGTTGCAGCTTACGCTGAATCTACCCAGCTGCAGGATCTGGCTGACTCAAAGAAACCACCCCTCTGACACGTCGTTTAGGTTGGAAGTGACGTTCCTTGAAGAGGAACGTCCTGAAGAGCCATCAAAAATAAATTCATCTGCTCAGTTATTTTTTGAGACGCCTTTTTTTCCCCCATATCAATGAAGTGCGAAGGAACCGCAAATCAGTAGATGTTGATGTTCTCAGGCTGGTTTTCAGCGTCACGTCCTGCGAAACAAAAGCATTTGAATAAATCAGACTAAATTAGACTTGTCGTCCTCATGGGGATCGCACTACGAATTTTATTTTCCGAGCAGTAAACAGTTGCGTGATTTATACCAAAGAGCTGTTTGGAGAAGAAACAAGCAAGTGTCTGCTAGCCTCTTTCTTCCAGAGATATGGGAGCTCTGCGTCCAGCGTGTTTAATCTGGAGCCGTAAACCTGGCTTTGTTGGCCCGTTTGCACCGAAACGTACCTCTGCGCTATCTTCTCAAGCCTTGAGCGTCACTTCTGAAGTTCAAGGAGGACCTAAAATCAACAGCCAGGGTGTTTTCTCATTCAGAGGGGTGGTTCAGCCCCCCTATTGGCTTATCACCTTGTAGCATTTAGCACATAGTTCACAAAACAAATGGCCTACAGTGGCCGATTCGTGCGAGAAGGTTGGCGTGTGATTGTGTGTGTGTGTGTGTGTGTGTGTGTGTGTGTGTGTGCTTACACCAAAGTAACCCCAAAAGTGTGTGTGTGTGTGTTTGTGTGTGGTTGTGTTTTGTAGTACAGCATTAGTCTTTGAATGAAGAGAAAGATCAGAGGTGTCATCCCTCAGACCGAAAGGGCACTCCAGCTCTCACCACGCTGACCATCAACCCCTCAACATTTGTTTTTCTTCTCTATCTTCTGCACTCAGCCCCCTTTCTTCAAATGAGGATCCCCCCTATCGTAAACTTAGCTTTTGCCCTCGTCTGTTTTCATCACTTGTCAGAGATGGGAAATCAAGGGTAATGTTATTTTGGGGATGAAAGAATGAAAAACACTGTCAAATCCAATTTCCTCCGTTTTTTTTTTTTTTTTTTTGGTACCGTCTCGCAGCTGTGACGTTAGGCAGAGCACTGCGGAGAGCACAGCTGTGAATTATAAGCGCTGAAAACATAAACTGTTTAGTAATAAAAATCGACACGCCTTTTGCCAGCGGATTCATATGAAATCAACTTGATTCCAATCCAAGGGATAATCTGTTGTAGGACGAGGCAGTATATCTGCCCTCTTTTATGCTTGGCCAGTCTGATGGACATGTGTTTTGTGGCCTTGATGTGTAACAGAAGGTCTTCATCCTGCCGAGACTTCTGCGGGCCGTCCAAGCCGACAGAGCCGGACGATTGAGTGGAAAAGGATGGACTTCAGATTCTGAGAAATGCAGAAAATGTTGACGTGTTTGTTAAACTCGCCTTCGAATCCTCCAGCTGGTGGCGCACCTGGGCAAAGCAGAGCAGGGCTTCACTGTATTGGCCTATCATTGTGCTAAATCTCCAACTGAAATAGCTCCCAAACACAATAGGGTTGTTGTCCTGGACAGGATTAAGCCTAGTCCTGGACTGTACAGCTTGTTGAATGAAGGTTTCCATTTGAAAGAAAAATGTTGGAAAAGTTAAGGCTTGTCTTGGAAAGCGAACCCCAAACTTCTTAACTTTAGTAGACTTTAATGTGGCAAGTCATTGCGGACCACTTCTGATGGCCTGCTCATCATTATATTATATGTTCATACAGTGTAAATGGACAGCTGAGGTTTTGAAATGGAGAACGATTTAAATTTGGAGCTACAAAACCCAGTATCTCCAAATTCACACACACACACACACACACACACACACACACACACACACATATATATAACCTTCAGAACTTTAAATGGATGTCAATGTACAAATATTTTGTGCAGTTGACAGCATTTACATGACCACATCAGAAATCATCTATTAGCTACCCATCTAGCAGAGAACATTTATAGGAACCTTTTTTTAGCAATGTTTCAGTCTGTAACGTCACAGAAATATTGTTCCACGCTCTGAAAACGTGTGGCGTAATAATAGTTAGCAACATTTTTAGAACGTTTCTTACACAGCATTCCCAGCAAGACAAATACTGTGGTTATGGAACCATCTGATTTAATTTTGCCAATATAAAAAAAAAATAAATCAAATACAGTCTGATAAACATTGATTAAACATTGTAATACCACACTGATCAATAACATTTAGTGAATGTGGAGAATTGGAGTATTTATTTAATATTTTCGGAATTGACTTGACTGACGTTCTTAAAACCAAAATCGTGATATTCACATAACGTTCTACTAAAAATTAGTATATATATATATAAATTTATATATATTATATATTATCTCTGTCGGACAAAAATCTTGTATCTCCAAAATGGCAACCTTACTGTAAAAAAAAACCTTAACTTCCAGTGGAAGTCAATGTAAAGTGATTTTGGGGATTTCAGACGATTTGGGACATTTCTGTCAGTCCAAACTGGCAAATTCACAGTATGTCAAAAGGTCAAAAACTACAAAAATAGAGATACAGTTTTTAGTGTGACAATAAGCAGCTATATGTGGATGTTTTTATATGTATAAATGATAAGGGTGTAAAACGTACAGAGAAACTGTGTATTTTATCAACATTTTCAAGAAGTACAAATGGGAAAATAGAGCCAATAATATACTTGAGTGAAAGTTAGAAATATATAAAAGGACTATGAATGTAAAAAGTCAGCAGTTTAACTGATTTATTAGAGCAGATAAGCTTTCTTTTTCTGGCCGTATGTGTTGCAGTGATTTATGGGCATAGTTTTGGGTTTCATTTAATACTGATTTGAATATGAGTGGATGTAAACACGATTGGTTGGAAAACTGAAACATTTTTCAGGATTTGGAAGTTTAATGTGAGGAATAAGGTTTGAAAATGTAATTAAGTAATTCTAAGTATAGTATAATTATTCATTTATAATGATATAGTATAATTATTTAATTTCAGTAATACTCCAGTAAAGTATATAAAAGTACAGTAACAAAGTACTACTCAAGTTTTTTTCCATCCCTGTATGTATTTGTTCACGAATTGATTCAATACTGATATTGAAATCTTGAGTATCGGACAGAACCATTAACAATACCACTATAATTCTAACCTTTAAAATGAGCACATTTCAAGGACCCATTCTGCATACACACTAACCTGTTACTGACCTGCAGTAGGCCAAGAGACCTGCTCTGGGTTCAGGCTGTGTCTAAATTGGGACAAAATAAGTTAATGGACCATGAAAACAAATAACTAAATGCAGTCTCTCACTATCTCTCTTGCTCTCTCTTTCTCACCACCAGCTCCGGACTGTGCTGCCAAAATCGCTATCTTCTGGTACTACAGTTTCATCAGGAGGACCTGCCAAATCACCAATCAGTGACAAGATCTGAGCCCTTCGCCAAGAATGAGCTCCGCTGTACAAGCTGAATGTGCAAGGTAAGATCCCTATGATCTAGAATGTCTAGAGAACGACCTCTCGACCCGCCAGCAGTTTACTAAACTTAAGTTTTTGATGCAGGGTGTGTTTGTTCTGAAAATGTATTGTAATATTACTATTATAATAGCAAGTGGCAATCATGAGGGGTCCAAGCACTATACACTATAATGGACCAGTAGAACACAAATGATTGGCAGTGTTTTTAGACTGGTCTCTAATTGTAATGGATGAAGGGTCTTAAAAGGAGATATTTGGGACCCCACGTCTGTTGGGACTCCCCTGTAGTTTAGCAGCAGAACTCTCCAGTTTTCTCTTATTAACAATGCCACCAAAATACTGTTTTCTAAATTTGAGTTTTCATGTCTGATAATCATCATCATCATCATCCTCAAATTCACAAACAAGTGTGTAATACACCCAGATGTGCGTTCCATGTGCCATCACATAATGACTGTGTATGTTTTCAATTGAATGAACACCCAGAGGCAAACTCCTTTATGTGCTTCTTTTGTGACACAGGGTGGGGATTATAAAAACACCCATTACGACTCCAGTTGCTGTCATAAGGGGATTAAAGGCACAATTAGTGGGGTTTTCAGGCAGCTGAGTGTGTGAGCGAGCTCCGGTGGGAGGTCAGGTGGCCCACGGAGCTCCAAACACACACGCCATGTTCTCCTTCTCGTGACTGCGGGCTGAGTCACGAGGACTGCCGGGACGCGATCTTGAGGAGACGCGCACAGGAAATGAGCCGATGCTTTCATGCATTCTGAGAGCTTATTACCATAGCTTTCTGTTTAGCATCTGCTCAAAGACCGGAAACGGGGCAGTGCACGGCAGAACACAGCCGCTGCCCCACAGCCATCCGCTGACTGTCCCTCTGGAGGGGCTTTAAAGGAACACTTGCTTCTGGTGTGCACTGTCTTTAACCCTTTTCATCTGAATGTCTCAAAGGCAGTCCGTTCAGAGAATCTGGCGACTTGTTTAAATATCTCTAGTGCTACAGCTAGAGTTTCTTTATTAACGTATAAAAGAAGCTCTGTGCTGCCTTTATTGTTGGATGCACTGTCACCGTTTCAGAGTGAGCACACAAGCTTATTCAGAGTGCAGTTCACAGTGGATAGCACTTTTAATTGGTTTATTGTGAGTATTAATAAAGAAAAACAATTGATGTATGACTTGTATGTGACCTGTTTATGTGTGTACTTGTTAAAAAGGCTAGTTCGTGACAAACAGCATAAAAGTCTATGTATATTTGTCTTTATTTGATTATCTTCTTTATATATCAGACATATGGGGGGACAGCATTGAGAAATCACATTATTACCATAGAAGTGCAGATTAAATGGAAGAAATAGCCTCTGTTGTCACATCTTTTGATCTATGAAGCTCAAAAAGTTCCAGTTTATTTTGTTATTTTATTTCGTTTGTCAGTTTGAACAAGCAAACAGGTGATTATGAACATACTCATGTTGTCCTTGTCATGCAAAAACCTACAAAACTTTACAGGTGAGAAAAAAAAAACCTTCTTAACTTTTAATGGTTAATGTAAAGAGGTTTTATTCCAAGTAATTTTGCAGCAATTCTATTGGTTCATTCATTAGGAAATTTAAATTACAATTTAAAGAGCAACTGCCTGATTCACATTATATCGGAAAGTAACAAAACAACAAAAAATGGCTTTTCTGAATATGACAGTATTGTCCTCTTTGTTCGATTATCTTCTTCACATATCAAATACATGTAAAAACAGCATTGAGTAATCACATTTTTACCATATAAGTGCATCATTCTGTACTTCTTATATATAATTCTGCCTTTTTACACACATCTGCACCTTTTATTTTTCCGCACCCTATACATTCTACCTCATTCCTCTCATTTGCATATCAACTGCACTTTATTTATATGTTTACTACTTTGCACTTCTGGTTAGATGCCAATTGCTTTTAATTGGCTTGTATTTGTACTTTCTGAATGGCAATAAAGTTGAATGTAGGGCTGCAGCGGTACAAGAAAATATCACACTATACAGTATTTCACAATTCCTTCTCATTATTATTATTATTATTATTATTATTATTATACATTGACTCTAAAAAGACTTAATACAAAGTATTTTTTTGGTTGAAACAAAACCCATAGTTAAAGCTTGAAACAATTTATTAATGAAAGTCTGAAAAATGAAATTAAATCTCTCCCTTTTGAAAACAATAAATATTTATTATTTATTTAGCTAATGATTATTTGCATTATGGTTTAATCTGCTAATTATTTTCTCCGTTAATCAACAACAATATATAGGCTGATTACTAATATAGTAATATACTAATATAGTATACTAATATATTTCCCCCCCTGAACCCTAAGGACCTAAATGTAAGCCCATACTTCAGTTTCCTATGCTCATAACTACATATTATTTCATTTCATATTATTTGCTGCATAATTCACACAATTTACAGAAGAATCAGTCTTCAAATTAATTACTGAAACGTAAGCGTGGGATTCAGTCTCCTAAAAGACGAAGGCTTTCTGTTTTCTGTTTTCGCTCTCTTTAATGTGGTTCCTCTTACTGCAGTTAATCACCCAGCTGAAATGGTAAAACATCACAGGTGTAGGCCTGAGTAACTCGCTGCGGTTTCTGCGGGCCAAAGCAGAGTCTTGACAGGTGGAAGGCCCCGCTGGTAGCTCTCCAGAGCACCGGTGCTTACGTTCAATTATCACAACTTAATTTAATTGGCCCAATAAAACAATCCAGCTGCATAAACATGTAAGCGAGGGCGTGAGATCTGGAGCAGGGAGCCCTCGGTCGCCGGGGATACGGCTGTCTGCTAACGCGAATGAATCATTTCACACTGCGACGCGGTGATTTAAGGGCGGCCAAATCAGCGCGGAGCTCGCCGGCACCTCGCTGGGACAATGTGTCGCTTTCTTATGCATCCATCACATTGAACGATCCTCGTCCCAAATGGCTCTGCCACGGAGAGCTGGAGCAGCCCCATTTGGGGTGCTTTAAGGGGGCGGGGGTGGCTCTTGTAACCCGGCCTATGTGAGGGAGAGGGGCTTAGCGTTGGGGTGAGATGAGGTAGGGTCCCTTAGTGCTGGTAATGAACTGGATTTCAGTGAAATAAGCACTTGGGATAGCGCTCATCACCTGTGTGAAACTTTGAGAGGACTGTTTAGGCATGTTTAACATGTTGAAGTGTAGGATTTTAGCCTTTTGCTATACTTATTAATGCATAATTACAAGTTGAGCAACTCCTCTAAAAGTAATATGGAAGTTGTTAGAGTGAGCAATGAAACCTGGGGCCTATCGGCCCTTAGATAGCTAATGAACTGCTTCCATACAAGCTTCATTGTATATTCCTGTAAAATACCACACTCAAATGTTGCTTCTTCTTACCTGTCGAATCTTTATCTTGGACTCTCAGGACTTCTTCAGCTGGGCTGCTTACTATCAAAGTTAATAGAACACTGGCTACACTACCTGGACATGGCAGAATCAGGAAGCTATCACCAGCTGCCACCAGATTTCAGTGACTGCAAAAGACCTGCAGCAATATTTGGTGGCAGCAGGCCCTAAGGTTTCAGTTTGCACAGTAAGGTGCATATTAACTGCTGAAGGCCTCCAAGCCCATACATCTTTACTGCTCCAAAAGCACAAGTACTGTCGTCTCCAATCTGCTCAAATACACAAAAATCCAAAAGCCAAAACTGGACTTTTCAGGCCTATGGATTGGCGGTATGTCTAGAGGAGGAGGAACGATGCATACAATGAAGAAAAAAAACAACCCTGCCTACACTGAAGCATGGCGGTGAATCGGTGATGCTTTGGAGCTGCTTTGCTTCCTTTGGCACTGAGAACCTGCATCGTGTGGAAGGGCAACATGGAAAACGTCATGCCTTCTGTGAGGGCATCACAGGCGTCATTAAACTTTGCAACAGGACAATGATCTCTAGAATACTAGAATAAGTTTTGGTTTGGTTTTAGAAGAAGTCCTGGAAGATTCTGGTGTGGTCTTCACAGTCGCCTCGCTTGAAGCCTTTAGAAAATCTTTGGTTTTTGATTTAATGAAGGTAGCTACCTAAAGAACCTAAGAACCTATTAGTGAACTGGAGGTCATTGCTCATGAGGAATGGGATAAGAATCTGCAGGAACGATGCCAAAAGCTGGTTTCAGAAGCATTAGCATCACTAACGGATTACCTAACAACACCTTGTCACTTGTTCAGGAAAACTTGATTTCTAACATTGAATAAACAAAATTTGCTTCCTTTTATTTTTGAATGCATTGAAACCACATGAGAACATATTATAATCAAGGCTTCTTCTTATCCAATCATGTATTGACTTATGTATTACATATTCATAGACTATATCTAACTATATATGTATAATATACCTGCAAGTAACCTTTTTCTTCTAAAAACCTTGAAGGTTTTCTCAAAGCAGCTTAAGAGGCTCCTCCACAGTACTGAAGTACTGAAGTAGTGAAGACTGAAGATTCCCAGCCCTGCACAGTGTTTCTTCATCTTTCACTCTGAAGTCATCTTCAGGAGGGTCCACTACAGTATAATTAGAAGTGTGTCGTTACCAGATGGAACATGAACACCAACGCCGCACTGAAGTGAAGTGCCTTCATCTCCTTCGCTGTGACACACACTGGAATTCCCCTGTGTCCACTCCGAAGCCTGGACTCATTTGTGCGGTCCAGTTCTGCTTAGTGTCCGTCCTCGGCCTGTCGCGAGCGGGGATCTCTGACACGTGCAGTGGCTCGCCGACAGCCGCCCAGTCTTCGCTGATTACCACTGACGTTACCCAGCATGCCCCTCACCTGACAGGATGCAGGACACCGGCCTTTTCCAGCTGAACTCATCTCCCTCGGTGAGGTTTTAATCACCGTAATTAAAAAACATCGCAGCGATATCCTCCCAGGAATGTATGCCACGCACATAGGCACACATGGAGCTATACTTGCTGGAATAAACACATTCAGATGGAATTATGAGCTTTCCATGTGGTGCGGAATTGAAGTTGAACAGTGGACCCGGTCCTGGACCTCTGTTTTCGTGCATTGAAAAAAAAAAACGATGTTTGGAAATTATTTGATTTTGAACGTGTTATGTTCCTTCCATAGGAATAATATGCAGTAAATACAGTGTAGTACAGTATAAGGATAACAGTGGGAAAATTGGAATGAAGAGTTTGCTTATCTGGGCAGTAAGTGTTTATTCCCTGAGTAAAACACTGATATTAGAATAAACACTAATAACATTCTTACAGAAAGTCGTCGTGGTGGTTTTACTTCACTGTGTTGGTCAGAACATCTCTAAAGCTCTCCTCATAGCAGTTAGTTCCAACCTCACAATCTGATTGGTTGCGAAATGTTCTTACAATGCTGATATATGGCTTGTAGGCCACTCTGTTCACATGCCAGCTATATTTGCAATTCTACAGAACCAGACTCCCTTATACTTGTATTGGGACACAAGTATTGGGACACCTGCTGATTCATTGTTTACTCCGAAATCAAGGGTATTAAAAAAAGAGTTTATCCTACTGCCCAAGAAAAGCCTTCTACTATGCTTCTACTGGGCATTGCTGTGAGGATTTGATTGCTTTTAGCAGCAAAAGTGTTTGTGAGGTCAGGATGTTAGATGATCACCACTCCACCTCATCCCCAACATGTCTCAAATGTACTGGATGGAGCACCAACCACCATTCCACTGCTCCACAGCTCAATGCTGGGGGGCTTTATACCCCTCTAGCCCACGCCTGGCATTAGGCAGCATGGTGCCAATATAGGTTCATGTTCAGAATAGGAGTCCTATTCTATTGGCAGTACTTCTTTCTGTGCTGTGTGGGAGTATTTGCAAATCCGTGTCAGCAACTGCTACAGAAGGGGTGTCCACAAACATTTGGACATATAGTATCCATAAGACATCGCCTAGAACTTCTGAATCTGTAAATACTGACAGTTTCAGTATGAACTGATCATTTAGACCCATGTTTGATTTTCTACACACTGCTCTTCCTCACACCAGCCCTAATCTCCGTCCTCCTTTGAAGGAAACATCTCACAGGGACATCCTCCGGCAGCGTGTAAGAGCATGAGGACAAGTGGGAAAGATAAAAACATAATGATTTGTTTTCCTTGACAGACGTTTCAAGCCTGGAGAGAAGACCTTCGGTCCAGCAAGTTTATACAACAAGGAAAGCCGGTCGAGCTTGATTCACTTTGAAATGGTTTTCGTCATTGAGAGGGGAAAGAGAAAGAGTTATGGCACCAGCGGTGATGCAGAAATAGGTTCAAGCCCTTTTCCATCTGTGTGCAATCCTGGCCTAATGCTATCATCACCTGTTTCCCTGGGCCTCTCGCACATCTGGACCACATTAAAAAAATTACACAAGGTGCTTTTTTTTTGTTTTGCTTTTTTCCTTTTTTTTCTCTCTCTCTCTTCCAGCCTCTCTCTCTCACTCTCGTTTGTCCGTATGTGTGTCAGTATTTATGTGTGTGTGTGTGTGTGCTCTGTAGTGCTTGGCTCATGTGTCTGAAATGCTCTAAAACAACAAATTAACATCTAAGAGCTTTCAGAGAAGCACTGATTTTAAACGGCAATTTGCTCAAATTTCTCACAACCAGACTCCCCTGGGGGGGATTTCAACAAACTGGACACCAGTGTTTAGGGCTGCATGACCCGAAGCCTGAGATGTTTGGGCTTTAATTCCTCTGCCTGGCCCTGAACAGGCCTGCCACATCTAAATGTGTCCAGCTTGAAAGCCCATGGCTGGTTTATTGGGATCGGTCTAAAACAGAAGCATCAATAATCCGATGCGAGGAGAAGGAAGCCGGAAGCTCTCTGTGACTTTTTGTGTTTGTCTAAAGAAATGAAAGGATTTGGGCCGACTAGCGTTAGCGCCTGCTCTTGCTATTACACATAACTCGCTTATTGCGGTGGAGCTCCAGACGTGGTTGACTCACGTCATTTTGAGGAAGTTCCACGGACGCCCCCACAACTAAGAGACTTTGGTGTCATCACATGAACATCCACCCTGACGCTTGTTTCCTCAATATCTTCGAGAAGAGGCAGGTGTTCGAGCATCATTCTGAAAGCATGCCAGAAGGATGACTCCATGTTCGGGACACTGTGGTGCCCTGAGTTTTGGGAATGTCTCGCTTTAGGAAATGTTTTCCCTACTTTCTGTAACAGGGCTGAGATGTGTGCGTCCAGTGCTGTTTCTGCTTCTCTCATGTAGGGCAGCTGTGCAGCTGCTCTGAGCTGGGAACGCCGCAGAGCGTCTGTGCTGGACAGGGATTTCGCGTCCAGTTCTCCCTTGTGTCTGTAAGAAAGCCCTAATGGCATGCAGTTGGGGCCGTGTTATTGTTCCTCAGCCAGTGATGTCAGAGGAAAGAGGAAACCAGCTAACTCCCAACCAAGGGGGCAGAGGTCGAGGGGGAGTTGGCCGCGGCCCAACCGGCTTCAAGTGTTTTCCTTTCCTTTTTTCTTTTTTTTTTTTCTTTTTTTTTTTGCCGTCCGAAAATTAGTCACGCCCCGAGGAGAAGACACAAGCGTCCTCAGATATGAGCCGATTATTAGCGATGATTTATGGTTTGCAACGGCAATTGTGGCTGAGATAACAGATCGGAGCATTCGGGTGTTCTTCGGGAAAACCTTTGCACCGTTGCTGGTGAAGCGTGAGACGTGCTGACAGCTTCATGAGCTGGTTAGGACTTTTTCTTTTAACAGGGAATTCTCTGATTTCAGGATTGAGAGATAAATAATAACTACTGTAGGTCAGGAGAGGAGATAAAGAGCTGAGGAAATGCAGTACTTTTGTATTTGAAAGCAAACATTCCCTGAAGGCAGCATTTGTGAAGGCCAGCAGCCCATCACATCTCAGCGCTATTTGGTGGTCACCTGAATCAGTAAATAGCTGAGAATCTGATGCAAAACGGTTATCTTGAGGGTATGTTAACACCCTGCATGTACACTATATTGACAAAAGTATTGGGATACCTTCTCATTCATTGTTTCTTTTGACTTTAAGGTTATTGAAAAAGAGTTCATGCTGCTTCTATTGGAGTAACTGTCTCTACGGTCCAGGGTAGAAGGCTTTCTACTGGATTTTTGAGGATTTGATTGCATTCAGAGGTCTGGATATTGGGTAATCACTGCCCAAACCTCATTCCCAACTCCCCAACTCCTCTACTGGATGGAGCACCAACCATTATTCCAGAGAACACCGTTGTTCCACTGCTCCACATCTCAATGCTGGGGGGCTTTATACCCCTCTAGCCCACACGAATGCATTCGTTAGAAGGGGTGTCCACAAATATTAAGGCATATTAAGATCATCATAATGTCTCAGACCTCAGCCAGCATATTCATGGCCATTTCTTCGCCGTTTATATTTCTGTGAGCTGACTTTTAGAGGCATTAAACTGCTAAAAGTTTAAATTTCCATTATGACCAGGCTTCTGTGATGACCACAACACTATGCTCCAAAGGAGAACCTAGTTTAAGGCAGTTGTTTGTCTGTTTCTGCACAGTGTGTGGAGAGGTAGTCCTGTGACGGCGTGCTTGGAAGTAGAAGGACGTTCTTAAGTAACAGTCCTTAAGTGTTTTGTTCTGCAAAAAGTGCAAAAAGCTTTTTTGGGTTCTACAAGTCTCTGTTTAACATGACCTTGTTTGGCTGTTTCTGCTGTGTGTGTGTGTGTGTGTGTGTGGAGCTGTTGGATAAGGTGGTTGGGGGTGTAAGTGTCTCCCTCTGGAGGGGGACAGTGTTAAAGGTGCTGCTGCTGGGGGCCAGGAGGCCTCCTGTCACTCGGCACTGGGCCTGTCTGAGTTATCTCAGCCCGCTGCTTATCTTGATGAAGACAAACGAGCTCATTCAAGGCTCTAATGTCGCAATCTCATTTAGAACCCCGCCGTTTAAACGAGTCGCGCATTAGTTTTGAGAACTATTTGGCAAAGCGCGGAAAATCCATACATCATTAGAAGTGATTCATTTGTGCGGAAATGCGTGTCCGCGAGCGAACCGAGAAGATTTCACTGAGGGGCTTAATACTTCCTCCGATTCAATAGATGGTAAGGTTATGCAGATCTGTCATTATAAATCTTCTCCCAGAGCATAGGGTAATGATCGGTGAATGATACTTATCAGACACCGTAAGTGCTATGTCCAATAAATGTATTACGTGGAGCAGAAATATTACAATTCCAATCCTGACCGATGTTTTATCGCCACTTAACCTTGGGCCGAATCCAAGATGGCTGAAATGGGTGGGGACAGGGAACGTCCTGCTGGAGGGGAGAGTGATTATTTTCTCAATGAAATATGTATTCAGCAGAGCTTCACTCAGTGTAAGGGCACCGCGACACGTTCTGGAGTCTTTTAACGATTCAACGCTTTCCAAGATGATGCGTAGGCCTTCAGGCTGACTTTGACACTGTCCACAACCCAGGCATTCCCTTACAAGTGAACTTTACTGTACATTTCTGTTAGGTAAAGTGTTAAAGACCCCATTTACACCTGGTCACATCAGAAAATGCAAGTATAAACACAACCTATATGCATTTAATTTAGTCCAGATACAATTCCGATCACTCAAACCACTTCAGGAGGAGGTCTCAGACTCATTTGAGCCACATGTTACAGCAGTGTAAACACATCCATCACTCCAAGACGCATTCAACAACCTAAACTCCTCCCAGTACAACCTAAACTCCTCCCAGTACAACATAAACACTAGTAATAACTGCCGCACAACAAATAGATTTGCATGTTTTGTCCCACACAGCTGATTTCAGTCTGACTAATGCTTTTTGCTAAAGTCTTGTCAGGCTACAATCCAGATACTAGTCACATGAAGTAACCGGGTATAAAGTGGGGTCAAATTTGACCCTTAAAGACAAACTGATTAAACTCCAGATTCTTTAGGGCTGTTTTTCAAGGTTTCTCATTTAACAGTTGAAATAACAGTTTAAAATGATTCATTATCAGATGTTTTTATATCAGTTTAGCTCCACCTTGGCCGGCCGATGCGATACCCCTCAGTACCCAGTATTCAAAACTGTATGTACTGTACTATAGATTTGTAGTATGTTTGTGCACGCCTAATAATTAAGGTGCTAAGCCCTAGAAGAGCCACTGTTGAAGAACCTCTAAATTGGTAAACCTTGTAAGCATGTTTCCATAAGGAATTTATGGAATTTTGGTGCCATAAAATCCAATTTTGGCATCGCTCAAAGAACCAACATCTGTTTTTAGGCTTTATATTAATACTATGCAGTATGTGGTGTACAATCTACACCAGCCAAGTCTTGCTTGGATTGTTCTTTGGATTACTTGAATTCATTATATATTCATTGATTAATTTATCTGTTTATGCATTTATGGCCCATTTTAGCATTGCAGGTACATTTCCAGTACAGAAAGATTTGTCTCCTCAGTCAGCTCTGTTACCATTGACCTGTTTAAACCGTTAAACCATTTAAACCAGTAAGAGAGTTGGGATTTTCCACTATTTTGTGCCTTAACTCCTTGTGCTAACCTCAAACTAGATTCCACACCATATGTCTAATAACAGAATCTTCCAACACATACTCGTTTATTACAAACTGAATGGGAGATTCACTCAATATCACAATAAAAGATCGGAGTAATTAATATACTGTTGATTTTGTCCTCATAATTTTATACAAAATAATGAGATTAGACGTTTTACACATCTCAAAGTTAACAGAATTGACCAGACCATTTTGACTAAGTGGATTTACATATTCTACAGAAATGGATCTATTCTACAACTGACTTTAAAACTGACTTAAAAACTAGACTTTTTTTGTTGTAAGATTTGTCAGAATCAGGAGATGGAGACAGTCAATAACTAGTGGGCTTGGAGTACATTAGTTAAAAACTTGTGTATAAATTGTGCCTAAAATATACTTCAAACATTAATAATAGTGAGAATAACTGTGATGAGCATTATTATTCCAAACTGATTCAGTACAAATTGTTTATCTGTGACATGTACCCCTAATTCTAGAATGACCCCATTGCAGACACAGATATGCAAATCCGATCTGATCATTCACATTTACATCTCATGCCCACAAATCAGATGAGTATCCAATTTAGGACCACATGTGAAAGTGACTCAAACCTAAATAGAAAGGATCCAGTTTGACATGTCCACACAGTCCTGAAAAATCTCTGTCACATTAAGGCAAAAAACTGTCACTGAATGCAATCAAATCCTTACAGCAGTGCTCCAACATCTAGTAGTCTGTCTTTCCTGGACAGTAGAGATAGTTACTCAAGCAAAACAGCAGGATAGCACTTTTTAATACCTTTTATTTCAAAAGAAAAAAACAACAAATGTGCAGGTGTCCCAATACTTTTGTCCATTTCGTGTATGTGTATAAGAAATGTCATATAAATGCGTCCTCTACATTTACAGCTAACTACACATCTTACATAACGCAATGCAAGAAGAGTCTCACACAGTAGAGCCCAGACAAGCCTGTAAATGTTTCAGTACAGCTCATTAATGAAATATCGGGAACAGTTTATTGTCAAACATCATTCTTCAGTATTTATCATCAGATTGTCAAAGGAAGGAATAAAAACATGCGTCTTTCAGCTAGAATTTTATTAAAGCCCCTCTGAGTTACACTGTTGGCAGCGGCTCTGTTGAAATGATCTCCTGAAAGGAATTTTTATTGATTTATCATGGTTTCATTACCGAAAAGGTGTGTGAGCAGCACTTTTTATACCCTTCTAATTTTGAAATATCTGTGCGAATGTGGCGCGTTGAGCTTGCATGAGGCTCGTGAGAATAATAAATACCGTTTCGGGGACATTTCAGGAAGGAAGGGTCAAAAGCAGTATTGCAAAACTCAAGCCAGAGGAATTAAACAATGGCTGTTAAGCCCTCAGCTGCTGCTCGTAGACTGCAGCGTGTTTTAGCTCTGGAACAGGGTGAGATTGCACTGAGACCGCTTGTGTCTATTAAATCGGCATAGGAATGGTTAAAATACGGTCATTAGTGTTGCATTAGTATGTGTGCGCTGTTTATTTTCCCTCTGTTCTCTGTGTAAAGCAATCAGCCATAACATTAAAACCTTTCCCTTTGACACTGATTATCGGGCTCCAATGGCACCTGTCAAGTGAACGGTCAGTTCTTGAAGGTGATGTGTTCCTGAAGCAGGAAAAATGGGCAAGTGAACATCCAGCGTATGAACATCGAGAGAGTGGACTCTCTTATAAATACCTGGGTGTTCATCTGAACAACAAACTGGACTGGTCAGTCAACACTGCTGCACTCTACAAGAAAGGCCAGAGCAGACTCTACCTACTGAGGAGATTGAGGTGCTTTGGGGTGCAGGGAGCACTCCTGAGGAGGACGTTCTTCGACACAGTGGTGGCATCTGCCATCTTTTATGGAGTGGTCTGCTGGGGCAGTCGCATCTCAACGGCAGACAAGAAGAGACTGGACAAACTCATAAAGAGGGCCGTCCGGCTCTGTCCTGAGGTGCTTCTTAGACCCAGTGCAGGTGGTGGGAGATAGGAGGATTACCGCCAAGCTGGCACCCATGCTGGAAAACAGCTCCCACCCCATGCATGAGACTCTGGCAGCACTGGGCAGCTCATTTAGTGACCGGCTGCTTCACCCCAAGTTTGTGAAGGAGCGGTATCCTTGAAGGACTTGAATCTGCTGCTAATGTCTTGTTGCGAGATGCCACCTTCTTGGTCTTGTGAATACCTTCAGGTTCAGAGCTGTTGATTTAGCTCTGACTAGATTTGGTTTCTCAAAAGCCATGTTTGCAAGAGATTTCTGTAGAAAGGTAAAAAGAACCTTCTCATGAAAATCCCTCCTCAAGTTGAAGGACACTTCCTAGAACCTGTACATTATGGTTAAAGTTCTTAGAACTCCGACCAACTAGCCAGGACTTCCCCTATCACACGACGCTGCCAGTGCTGGGAGGGTAAAGGCTAACATCTGCTTCCTCAGAGTCACATGAATTCCACAGCAACTGCTGATAACACAATGTCATTGGGCAGCTGAACACGCTTGGAGGAGAACACTTGGTCGCAGGTTCTGTTACATCAGTGCTGGGTAGAATCAGGCTGAGTGATGGTGGGGGGGAGGAGGACCACTCTACCCACAAAAAGAGGGAGTCCAGTTGTGCTGTCAGTTGATCCTGCTTCTGTTGGAGAAACTGTCTCTACTGTCCAGGGAAGAAGACTCTCTGCTAGAATTTGGAGGATCATTGCTGTGAGGATTTCATTGCATTTAGCCACAAGAGCATTCGTGAGGTCAATATGTTGGATGAACACACCCCACCTTATCATCCCCAGCTCTCCAACTCATCCCAAAAGTATTGGATGGCGCTCCACCACCATCATTCCAGAGAACACAGTTCTTCCACTGCCCCACAGCTTAATGCTGCTAGGGGGTGTTAACTCCCCCCCTTTTTACCCCACACCTAGCATTAGGCAGCATGGCGCCAATAGGTTCATGTTCCTCTGCTCCACAAAGTCCTATTCTATTGGCAGTATTTCTCTACAGGGACCAGAGAAGCTGCATGTTTGTGCATTTGCACATCTGTGGGTGTTTTAACTTAAAGTAGCTGAATGCATAAATTTGAAGGGGTGTCCACAAACATGGGGACATATAGTGTAAATCTCTCTAAAGTTCTAGGGACAACTGTTAATTAAAAAGTTATTTTAAGGAACCAAAACTGCTCCTTTCATGTCTTTACTGAAATAATAGTAATAGGGTGCGAAAGGGTTATTTGAGTGGTTCCATAGAACAAGGCTGTCCAAAGTACGGCCTACAGGCCACAGCTGGGTCACTAGGACGCCACATAAGTGGACAGTCATTACCTCATTACCCTTCTGATTGGATTCATGGAGAACAGAGAATGTGAACATTATCAGAGGGTGGCAGATCTGACTATAAGAGCCTAATTAAAAGGAGGCAGCCAGGAGGTAACACAGACATGGTAACACAGGAGATAACAGCCTCTTTATAAGCTTATTCTGTAGTATTTATATGAGTGAATTCAGAAAGTGGTGGAGTTAGGTTTTACAGTATTTTAAAGACTTTATGGTCACTCTATGTTCAGAATGCCATTCCCCTCCCTCAGTCTGTCTCATCGTAGTGAAAGTAACACTTGAATCTTTTTGTGTTTGACCACAGTACACTGGTAGGGAACTGATGAGAAAGTCTACTATGACTATTTGGGGAAGTTTCTAAGGGAGTTCTGCTGGATTCTGATTAACATTTGGTTTACTCCTCACTCTTACTAAGCACCATGTGCAGTCTTTATCATCTCGATCATTTGACACGCTCCACTCATGGTCATTCCAGCTCTCATAGCGTGCAATGACTTCGGCTAAGGCGATTGCTAAACATTTCCCCACTCTCATTCATAAAAGCACGTCTGTTATGAAAAAAATGAAGATTGCAAAACGCTACTCAGGGCTGTCGCCCTTAAATAGGGAAGTGCTTTTACTTTGGAACAGTGTGTGTGCGGTAACAGCAGAGTGAAATTCCCCTTGTTATCTGAATGTGACAGTCTGAGTCATCATGAGTCTCAATTTCAGGTAACGACACTGTGTACTCTCAAAATAGATGTGCCAAAAAAGGCTCTTTACGCAATGCCATAATTCCCTAAAAACTCTTTCGATGGATGGTTCCTTAGAGAAGTAGAACTTTTACATGAGGGTTCACATAAAGGTTGTAGGACGAGCCCTTAGATATACTCCTAAAACACACAAAGTTCTTTGAGCAATGCCATAGCAGAAGCAATTTTGGTTGCATAAAGAACCGTATTTGTTGAGGGTTTTTTCTAGGTTCTTTATGGAAGCAGAAATGGTTTTTCTATGGCGTCTCTCGAAAAAACCTTCTGAAGCACCATTATTTGTAAGGGTGTAGGTACAGAACCTTTACAGTGTATGAAATATGTGTTCTTCACACTCACAAATCTAGACATGGTTCTTTAGGAACACAAAAGTGGTTCTTCTCTTCGAAGAACCATTTGTAGAACCTTTCACCTTCTTTTATACCTTAAATTTAAATAGACAGTTTGCATTACTGCTGGCCCATAACATAAAAACCCTCTGCCCACTATTCTGTAGGTCTACCTCGTGCCTCCAAAACAGCGCTGACCTCCCCCCCAGGCCATGGACTCTACAAAACCTCTGAAGGAGTCCTGTGGTATCTGGCACTAAGACTATCGTTATCAGCACATCCTCCTTTAAGCTCTGTAAGCAAGCATCCATAAGACCCTGACGTCGGTTCACTGGTTGACTTACTTGGTGCACTTTTGGTAGGTACTGACCACTGCATACTGGTGTTTTGGAGATGTTCTGACCCAGTCGTCTACACGTCTTGGTTTGCTTCCTGTCATAGTGGCTCAAATTCTTACGCTCGGCCATTTTTCTGCTTTTACCAACACATCACCTTCAAGAACTGACTGTTCACTGGCTGCCTAATATGTAGATCCCACCATTTGACAGGTGCCATTGGGTCTAGTAAAGAAGACACTGCTGCCGTTTTCAAAATGAAAATGTTTTTAATGAAGGAAAACAAAACTATAGTCATTTTTATATTTTACCTTCTATGTTCATAGTACATAATTGTTTAAGAATGAAAATAAATGGACACCAATGACTGACATCATTTGTGTAAAATGCACTTCTCATATTAACATGTTTTTTTTTTTTCTGAGGTAAACCATTTCTGTTTACATTGGTCAACACATCGATAAACAGAGTTATATACGCCATAAAACAAAACAGCAAAACACAGGACAATTAAACAATTACATTTTTAGAATTAATATTTAATTAAAAGATCACATCCATCTTTCTTTATTTTTATTTTTTTTCCTTTTTTCTGAGACAGATAGCTTCAGTGGTCTTAGTACGAACCGAAACACAGCTGACGAGTTTTACACAGTGAAACGGAAGTGGGGGGTGGGCGTTACGTATGAGGTTTGAGAGCGACACCTCCCTTTCCCTCCCAGCTCAGAGCCAAAAGGCCACCTTTTGCAGCACATGGAGCATGCATCTGACTGGGCGGAGCTAGAAGGAGGTGGCGTGGTCAGTTAATGTAGTGGACATGGGATGTTGAGTGGTCTATAGAGTGAGCCTCCTTCACCTTCTCCGAGTGCTTTAGTATGGTTAATGGAGCTGGCGAAAAGAGGCCACTACAGGGAGTTAATGTGGACGTGAAGACTGCTAGTGTTGACGCTGGACACTGGTGTTATGGAGGTGGCGAGCCAGTCATGCTGCTGGATGGAGATGGCTGGTGGTGTTAGCTTTAGTGGACAGTGTGGTGCAGGACCACTGTGGGGACAGCCACGGGGCATTGGCCAGTGAGAACACCAGGGGAAGTCTTTCTTCCGTTAGGAGTCTGCGTGGGTAGACTTTATGAGTTGATCACTGGCATCTTCACTGTGATGGTCTTCACCTCCGTGTACTCCCTTAGGCCATACTCACCCCTGCAGAAGAGCAGACACATTTCAGTATGGTGCCTCACACATGCCACTATTTAGCTATCTGGATACATAGACAGACAGACAGACAGACAGACAGATGCATGGATAGACTATATGGACAAAAGTATTGGGACACCTGCTCATTAATTTGTCCTTCCAAAATCAAGGATATTAAAAACGTTGCAGTAGCTGTCTTCTTCTACTAGATTTTAGGGGAGTGTTGCTGTGAGGATTTGATTGTATTCAGCAACAAGAGTGTTAACAAGAGTGAGGTCAGGATGGTGAATGATCATCACCCCACCCCACCTCATCCCAAACTCCCCAACCCATCCCAAAAGTATTGGATGGAGCACCTCCTACAATCATTACAGAGAGCACAGTTCTTCCACTGCTCCACAGCTCAATGATGGGTGGGCTTTATACCCCTCTAGCCCATGCCTGGCATTGGTGCCAGTAGGTTCATGTTTATCTGCACCAGAGGGTCCTATTCTATGGGCAAGGGGACAGGGACTAGGCAAGGTGTGTGTGTGTGTGTGTGTTAAAGTGGCTGAACGCATTCATTAGGAGGGGTGTCCACAAATATTTGGACATATATTTTCTATAATAGGGGAGAGTGATTAGCCCAACATCAGTTCTACAGTCTCCACAACCCAGAATTGTGCACTTACAGTTCACGGCCATTGCCTGACATTTTGAATCCTCCAAAAGGACACTGGCAGCTCAGGGCATTAAAGCAGTTTATCCTGAAAATAAAACAAAGCAGACAGTCCAGTTCAGTGCTTTCAGTCCTTCCTCATTCATCTGGCAGATCTTCATCTATGAATACAACTTTGCTGTGACTTGTAAACATTCCTGAATTTAAGATGATGTTGTTTCTTATTTGTTTGCTTATCAGAAAGTGTTTCCAGATGTAAATTAGAAATTAGAGACAGAGAGTCGCTGTCTGTGCGGTCGGCTTTGGGAAATGCCTTGTCTGGTTTGAACACCGAAGTGTTATCGATCCAAGTGTCATGTTTGACTGTATGCGTATTCTTATACAAATGAAACGTTGGTGAATATGGATGCTCTGTAAAGAAAGCCTACCAAACAGTGCCGGCCTGCACAGCTGTGGAGACAGCCATGGCTTTGCTGATGTCGTTGGTGAAGACTGCAGCAGTCAGGCCATACTCGGTGTTGTTGGCTCTCTCGATGACTTCCTCAATCGTCTTAAACTTCATAATCTGCTGAACCGGCCCAAAGATCTACCACAGAGCAAGAAGAGTCACATCAGCAAATGAGCTTCTGACACACAGCTGGAACTGCTGATTGCACGGACGGATTGTGTGTGTGTGTGTGTTTGGTAATGAGGAACAGTCAGTCAGAAAGACTGAAAACATGTTTGGTTTTCTTTAGTGCTGCTATCCCAACCCCAGACGCAAAACATGACAGATTTCCATTTCCACAGCCTCAACAACCGCAGCGAGACACACCGAACGGCTGATTTTCCAGATGCACATGCAACCCAACACTCCGCTTAGGGAAATCTAGCCCCGAGCTTTAGACGCTGAGAGCCAGTAGGAAGTAACTGCGGTTACACTGGGCAGCTTTACCTCCTCTTTAGCGAAGCGCATGTGGTCCTGCACGTTGGAGAAGACCGTGGGCTGGATGTAGTAGCCTTTCGAGAAGTGAGCTTTCCCTCCGCACTCCAGCTTCGCTCCCTCGCTGATCCCGCTCTCAATGAACTCCAGCACACGCCTCTGCTGCTCCGCACTGATCTGAGGGAGCGCGGAGAGAAGGAGGCTTTGAGAGGCGTTTTACAATTCAGACATAGGAAGATCATAGGAACTTCTGCAGTACAGTTAGGTGCAGTAAATATTTGCAGTAGTTTTTGAATCTGTTAATTGCTTTAAGGACCGGATAGAACTTCAGTAGAACCTCTGGAACATCCTCGGCCCACTGTGTGAATATTTCCATCAGTAGTAACGACAGTGCTTCTTTGAGAGTAATGCCAATGCTCTGATATTAATATTCTCTGTCGACATCTAACATTTGTCGTGTACAAACACTATACAGACAAAAGTATTGGGACACCTACACATTACACCTATAGAAGTGCTTTTTCATGCTGTCCTTATAGGCATTATGAATTAGGGATATGGAGTTGGTCCCCCTTTGCAGCTCTAACATCAGGTTTGGAGTTATTGAGTCATTGAGCGCTCTGTGACTGTAGATGAAGGACTATAGTCCATATTTACTTACATGTGAATCAGGTTGCATAGGTAGGAGAATGTAGAGTTGCCCAAGGACTCTTATTGGTGTATTATGGTGGGCTTGTCCAACCAGGGAATTGAACCCTACTCTGCTGAACTCTCAACTTCTGCCTGTTGCAGTCAAAGAGTGTGGACGAACCTTCACGTTCACTACTGTAAAGCCCTGCTTTCCTCATTCCTCAGACCAAGTATGTTGGTAAAGGGCTACAGGTTTAAATCATCAAATCAAGGCCTCAAAGATGACTAGACTATCTGTTTGAGTCTCGATCTTGCTCTTGCTCTCATTTCCATTTACATTTATGGCATTTAGCTGATGCTCTTATCCAGAGCGACTTACAGGGTTACTCATATTACAGAGGTGGGCCAGTGTAGTGTTAGGAGTCTTGCCCAAGGACTCTTATTGGTGTAGCGCAGCATAGTCACCCAGACCGGGAATCGAACCCTGGTCTCCCACATGGTGTTGTTGTAACGCAATGGTAGGTGGTGGTGTTATCTGTTGCGCCACACCAACCACTACTTTGGACTTGGTCTTCACTTGTTTTCAACCATTAGGCTAATAAACCTGTAGACACTATGACTCAACAAAACATGATCCTGACTAGAGACCGACCCGACCAATCTGTGGATGCCAACTATGCTATACCAACCGATAATTCGAGGTCTGGTCTGTACCTGTGGTCCTTGCTCGGTGGTGGGGTCAAATGGACTGCCCACTATCCTTCGCTTTGCTCTCTCCACACTCCTGCGCACAAACTCCTCATAGATGGGCTCTTCCACAAAAATCCGGGAACCTGCCGTGCAGCATTGACCACTGTTGAAGAACACACCCTGGTGGGCTTGCTCCACTGCCAGATCCACTGAAGGAGAAAGAGAGAGAGAGAGACAGAGAGAGAGAGAGAGAGAGAGAGGACAAAGAGAGATAAGGGACAAAAAGAGAGAGAAGGGAAATTAATTCCCTCAAAATTTCAACACGTCAAAGACCAAATGGCGTTAGATTGTGAAGCATGTTTGGAATATCATGCCGATTTCTTGGTCAGAAGTAGAGCAGTGTAGTGAAAAACAGTCCCACTTATGACTCTAGTTACTGTAGTTCCCAGTAGTCCATATAATTTCATAGCTCCACATAAAACACTCTTATTAACGCCGTGCTGTAATGGACTCTCCTTCACGCTGATGGTGTGCATTATGTGATATCCGATGCCTCGGGAGGAGCGTCCCGGCTGGCATGCGAGGGGTTAATGGAATGGTGGGATTTATGGCCGTGTTGGGATGCGTCCGGCCGGGGCAGAGTCCATTCCGCTGATTTACGGGCCGGAGGCAGCCCTACTCACGCCTGCTGAAAGCATTTAAAAGCCCTAGCCGACACCTTGATTTGGAGAGGCCACTTAGAGCCACTGGTGTGAGTCTGGAGGAGGAGGAGGAGGATCTGGGATCAGATTCCTTAAGGATTTACGGCCTGTTTACACTAGTCTTGTCACAACAGACTGATCCGGGAACAGCCCTTGGAAACTAAAATGGTTCATTTACTTTACTTTGTGAATGCCATGCAATGAGCACCCACCATTCATCAAATAAGGTCCAGTGTCTTCTGAAACCTTCTGAAACTGTTCGATGTAGAACACTAACCACTTAAACCCTAAGGGTCTTTATATGGACCCACACTTCAGTTTCTGGTGGGTTTCCTCACTCCTCCTCAGAAATTCCTTAAACTAAATAATCAGCCTATGATCAACAGGTAGCCCACCGAGCCCAAAAGACCCTGATCTTTGATGACACCAACAAGTGGCAAACAAGTCTACTGGAGAAGGGGAGGGGGAGGACCTGGCTGGCACCTGTGCACATACTGTTGTAGCAGGACACCAGGAGGGCGCCCATAAAACAGTGTCTGTATACTTACAATCAGCGTCTGCAAAAATGATGTTGGGATTCTTGCCCCCCAGCTCCAGCGTGACTCTCTTCAGATTGCTCTTTCCAGCTGCTTCTTGGATCAGCTTGCCGACCTGTGGGGGGAGCAGAGAGCCGCGTTAGTCCGGGACCTCCGTCGTAGAGCCCCTCTTAAATCTCCACATCAGTGGGATGCTGTCATTAATAAATCCTGCAGCCCAAACAACCCCTCTGGTCCAGAGTCGCTGAAACAGGAGACCGGCCTCGAGTCACAGACGAAATATCTATCAGCAGCCGCAGAGGCTGCGGGGAAAAGGAAGGAACGCGGTGTTTCCAACGCGGAGGGGTATCTGCTGTTTAATCAAGAACAGGAAGAACTGACCGCAAATTTGCGTGGGACGATCTGCGCTATTTGGAATGAAGAGCCCCAGAAAGACAGATATGAAAGAAAGGAGACTTGTGTAGTCTTTGACTAGGCTAGGCTTTTGGCTAGGCTAGGCTAATGCCGTAACTCCTAAATACATACACTACATGTCCAAATATCTGTGGACACCCCTTCTCATGAATCCATTCACCTACTTTAAGCCTGTCTAGTCCCAGTAGAAAAGGACTGGAGCAAAACAAAACCTACATTAACCAATTGGCACCATGCTGCCTAATGCCAGGCGTGGGCTAGAGGGGTGTAACCCCTCCTAGCACTGAGCTGTGGAGCAGTGGAAAGATGGATGGTGCTTCATTCAATACTTTTGGGATGAATTGGGCAGTTGAGGATAAGGTGGGGTGATGATCATCAACACCATCACTGCAGTGCTCCTCCAAAATCTAACAGAAATCCTACTCTGGACAGTAAAGACAGTTAAATGAATGGACAGGTGTCCCAATACTTTTTTTTTTGAGAGTTGTGAGTGAGAGTTTTGAGAGTTGTGAGAGATCAGTATATTCATTTTAAATGAGTGCAGAGTCCTAATGATCTGAAGTGGGTATGAAATGTTGGGAATGAAAGCCATGAGCAGAATGAGGTGTTTATTTGTCTGCATTCTCTTGCTGTCGCCAGCAGAATTGTTTGAATACCAGACTACTGTTTCATCATTGCTTATCGTTAATAAAAAAAAAAATCCCGACAGATTTCACATCAGATCGGAATTTCCCAACTCTCCCCAGACCGGACTCTTCATTAGGGATGGCCAGGAGAAGGCGTAATAGTCTTATACTGCGTTCCTGGCTTTCGGACGCCTTTCTGCAGAGGCCGGGCCAGCTGCGGGGCTGCTGCTGCTGCATTGCCTCACTGCTCATCCTGAGCTTTCCCAACACTGTGTGAGAGCTGCTCTCTCCCAACGCTAGGCAGCCCTCTTCCGCAAGCGCCACTCCTGACCATAAACAAACATTTGGACGTTTTTCACCCCCGGCCACTCAACACCACTCGGCGAGACTGAATATTTTCTCTTTCTGTTTTCCATCAGATACAGAGGAGAGACGTGGAGAAGGGAGAAGGCTGAGGCGGATGATGGAAAGAGGGACAGTGTTTATATCAGTCTTCAGTAACGAACGTGGCCTGACTCCAGAGTACACACTGTGAGTTGTGTTGCTGAAGCCAAGCTTTTTTTTTTTTTTTTTTTTTTACAACAAGTGCTCTGACTGACTCCTTTCTGCTGAAGATCAGTGTTTCCCAATCCTGGTCCTGGAGAACCCCTGTCCTGCATTTTTTGGTGTTTCCGGCTCCTAATCCATAAACCTCAGGGGTGAGCTTCCCGAAAGTACTTAAGCACATTAACTAGTTCTTAAGACGGTTTGTTAATTAACGAGTTTCTCCAAACCTAAATCAATAAGCGCTTTAGTGAAAGTTCTACTATACCTCAGCCAATCAGCAGCTTTGTAGATGCTGACGTTTTGGCTTTTCCCTCCATCCTCCCCATCGCCACCAGTTTGCCAGGGGGGTTGGCTCTGCCCCTGCCTGTCATGTACAGTCTCTGAAGTCTTCTATGTACTTTATTTCCTCCCCTATAACATCTTATAAATCCCCCCTCTACCCTCACGGTCACATATCTACGACAAAGTCTTCACTAGTGTGTGTGAGAGTGTGTGGGTGAGTGTGTGGGTGACCACATTAGAGGCCATGTTTACTTTTGCCTAACCCAAAACCATCAGATTAAGCTCTCCTCCTGGGAGATGCTTCTTCAGCCCCCAGCCAGCTTACACACACACACACACACACCTACACACGTCGATAAGGTGAGTCAGAGTCTGTGCATGTACACACTCTCCCAGCATGAGCTCTCCTCTCCGCCACTAATCAGGTCCAGATCAGAGGACACACCCCAGACATATGAGAGAGAGAGAGAGAGAGAGAGAGAGAGTAAATGAGAAAGAAACACTGAAAAGGAAGAGAGATTAAAAGATAGACAGAGAGTCTACAAGATCAAGGAGGAAAGAGAGAGAGACTATAAGTAAGAAAGAGAGACTAGGTGATACAGAGGGGAGAGAGAGAGAGACTAGGAGATACAGAGGGGGAGAGAGAGAGAGAGACTAGGAAATACAAAGGGGAGAGAGAGAGAGAGAGAGAGGGTAGGAGATACAGAGGGGAGAGAGAGAGAGAGGGTAGGAGATACAGAGGGGGGAGAGAGAGACTAGGAGATACAGAGGGGGGAAAGAGAGACTAGGAGATACAGAGGGGGGAGAGAGAGAGACTAGGAGATACAGAGGGGGGGGAGAGAGGGTAGGAGTTACAGAGGGGAGAGAGAGACTATGAGATTAAGAGGGGAGAGAGAGAGGTGGGGGGCTATTCTTTAGAGGAAGTGCTGGGTGGCCTCTGCCAGCAGGATGAAGTGGGTGGTGGAGCACTAAGGGCTTCCACTGAAAGGCAGTGAGCAGCGGCGTTTAAGAGCGCTGTTTGAGTGATGGCATATTTACACACTGATTACTGGCCTCTGCACACTTACGTCACAAGCGTCACTCTCCGCGCGCCTGTCAGGAGGATGACATTTTGATTCGAGCAGAGCGAGTGGTCACTGGGTTCAAGAGCCGATAAGTGGGAAATACTCTGACTGTGATTTCCCACAGAAACTGAACTTTCACAACATTTCTAAACACTCTCGCTTTGGTTACGGCATCTATCGATGAAGGGAATTCAGTGCATCCACATACAGACAGCATCTGATTCCGGTTTCTGGAGAACTCCTGTGTTACGCACTAACCGTGCAACTCCTCCACGCGGGTTTAACGATGAGAATAAACACATTTTCAGGCCAAGCCAAAAGAACCATAAACTTCAGCTCTTTTCTAAACACCACCAAATCCGGCTCAATTTATGACAAATACATGTGAAGTATATTCAGGAGCAAATCAAAACACACGCCAGGATAGGTAGATTTAGGAGATGCTGTAATCGAGCTGAAGAGCAGAATAGACACTTACAAAGCGAGCGCTGCACGCTCAGAGCAAGAAATTACCACTGTTTACAAGGAGATGCTGCCGCTGACTCTGTGTTGTCATTTGGCAAGATTCACTAGATTGAACGGTCCAGGAAAGTCCATTTCTGTGTTTTTTATTCCTGGCCTCTGCAGGCTTTCCATGCCTAACATGGTGAGCTCTTCAGAAGAACTGCTTTTATATTTACCCCCTTTCTCTCCCAGTCTTTTTGTTGTTGTTGTTGTTGTTGTTCAGGCCTGACAGTCTCCACAGTTCTGACATGACCTCTCCTGTAAGCTTTAAATAGGTTCTTTTATCTGGCACGTCCTTTAAAATGAAAGGGTTCCTTTGGAAAGCAGTATTCATCAAAGAACCTTTATTGGCACCTTTATTTTTAAGACTGCAGCTGAGTACTGAGTGCGTAATCACCCCACACCACTCACGAGGGGGCAGATCAGCCAGAGCTCCGTTCTCTACAAGATGGAAAGACTGGCTGAGGATCTGTTTAACTTAGCTCAACCCTAAGCTTCAAACCCTAAAGGCAAAACACTTCCATTCCTCATCCTCAAACGCTAAAATAGCTCAAACAAGTTCGACTTTAGTAGCAAAAATCATGTTTTACAAAATAATAGGTCTAAAAATAAAAAAGTGATTAGGGTTTAAGGGGTTAAATGACCTCGTTTCACCCCATCTAACCAGGTGAAGAAGTAGGACCAGGTTCTAATGGAATCCTAAGTATTAAAATAAATAAATAATATGTAGTAAAGAGATGCAGTTTAAAAGGCATTTTCCAATTAAATTATTGGTCCAATTATTGGAGTATTGCTGTGAGGATTTGATCACCACCACCACCTCACCACCTCATTATCCCCACAACTCCCCAACTCATCCCAAAAGTATTAGATGGAGCTCCACCATCCATCATTCCAGATTACACAGTTCTTCCACTGTTCCACAGCTCAATGCTGGGGGCTTAATACCCTTCTAGCCCGCACCTGGCATTATTAGGCAGCATGGTGCCTGTAGGTTTGATGTTTACTGCTCTAGAGAGTCCTATTCTATTGGCAGTACTTCACTACAGGGACCGGAAGGGGTGTCTACAAACATTTGGACATACAGTTTACATGCTAATATTTCATATTACTTCTTGTTGATCCTAGACGCTAGATGCTTGAAACTTTTGAGCACCAATAATACAGCAGTAATGTGGATTTGTGTTTTCAGAGACTACATTTGTATTTTTTAATATTTAATAATAATTATGTAATATTGTATACATTTTATGAACTAGTATTGAGAGCTGTACACTCTCATGGCTACTTTCAGGTCATCCTATGGCAGATAACCCAGGATAGGCAGGCTAAATGCAGTTTAGTGCTTCAGTCCAGTACTATCTCATACGGTTGTTTATGAGAATATTTTCCTGCACTTTTTTTTCTTATGAATTACCATTCTTTTATTTTCTGGAGTCTGCTTTTTGGGTCCAGCCCATCTGAATGTGTGTGTGCGCATCTGATCGCCTGGCCGCTCTGCGCTGTGTGAGGTATGCGTGGATGTATTTCCCATAGAAACCTCTACAATTTCCATTCAAACCAAAACAACGGCGCACAACACCACCAACGCCTGGCCCGCCCCAGAGCAGGGCCTCATCCCCTGTCCGTCACGGTGTCACTCCAGAGGAAAGGAGTGGGACGGTGTGATTCTGATAGGAAAATTACCTCCGTGGATCCAGTGAAAGCCACTTTGTCTATGCCCATGTGCGAGGCGATGCCGGCTCCTGCGGTTGGCCCGAAGCCTGGCAAAATATTGACCACTCCTGGTGGAAACCCGGCCTGTGCAAACACAACGAGAGGAAACAATCTTCAGAGGAGAGCGAGCGAGCGAGAGAAAGAGAGAGAGAGAGAAAGAGCGGCCCGAGCCAAGAACACCACAGGCCGTGGAGGGGGAATCCGGACCCATCCCAGTCTCCCTCCAGGCCCGGAGAAAGAGAGGATAGACAGAACATCAGAAGGAAGAAGAGAGGGCAAGGGTTACGGTCCCACAGAAAGGGAGAGGCAGAGGAATAACAACGGATTCAGGAGAAGAGGAGTGAGGACGACACTGTGTTTTCTTGTGGGATGGACGCACATCAGTGGCCAGAGAGTTGGCCACGTTTTAAAAAGGTCCCAACTGCTGACCAGCGCCTTTAAAAAAAAAAACCATCAAAAAGGGGAACTGTGCTTGTATTCTAGTACTGTGACGATTGCCATATTTATCCATATTTACAGTGATTCCCAATGAAAACCAGATATTTCGAACATCTGGACATTTGATCTTCATGTGAACAATAATGGGAGATGGAGGTCATCTAACTAAACGTCTTTAAACATCATTTATAAAATGAAATTAATAGAAATGTACATTTTGTGCGAGGAAAAAGTTTGACCCCCCCCCCAGCACACATATTTATTACTGCCTTAAATGTGTAAAATTGAAATCAGGAGCAGCTGATTCATCAGCTGGAGATGATCAGAACATGGTTAGAGAGGATTCTGGAGGAGCCTGTCTTATTAAAACTCATGTAGGGCATTTTCACACTCCTGAATACATGAGCCAACACTCGGGCCGATTCTGGGCTGGTTTGGAAGAGAGACTCATTGCCTCTGGTTTGCTTTCACACTGAAGGACTCCATTCGAACTGTGGACCAATTGTGCATTTTTGAAAGTCATTTTTCTGACTTTTTGCAAAATGGTCAGACCTACGTTCATCCGGCTAGTGCTTTCCCATATTTTCCTTGGATTATAAACTTTCAAGCAGCAAAGAACAGCACTTTAAAAAGGTGCAAGTATTTGTCACTGTACTATGTACATATACACACACACTATTGAACTAGGGGCAGTGAGTACACACACAAACACCCCGAGAGGAGGGCAGCCAACTCCAGCGCCCGGGGAGCAGAGAGAGGGTGAAGGATCTTGCTCAAGGGCCCAACAGTGGCAGCTTGCCGAGCCCAGGTATCAAACCCACGACCCTGTCATCAATAGCCCGGAGCTCTAACCGCTGAGCCACATGGTGAAACACTGGAGTCATGGTCAAGTGTCAAGCTAGGAGCCGTTCTCATAGGATAAGTTGTTTAGCCGTGCAGGCGATAAGTCGAAGCAGTCACATTACAAAAAGTAACTAATCACATGGCCCTGGGAGCAGATAGCTTCCACACCTGCAGCGGACCTGGATCTGAAAACACCCTCAGTCTGTCTTGGTCTGCTCTTGATTGTTGAAGTGAGGGGTGAAGAAGATCACCATGGCCAGATCCAAAGAGCTCTCTGAGGCCTTCGGGAAGAAGGTTGGAGATGCAGATGAGTCTGGGACGGGGGTTTAAGAAGATCTCAGAAATTTCAGAAATCAGCTTCTACTGTCAGCTTGTACTTCTACTGTCTACTAAGTGGAGGATGTCTAAAACAGCTGCCAACATCAGGCTGTCCTAGCAAGTTCAGCTCAAGGTGCGTAAAGAAGTTAAAACAGTCCTTCAGGCAGCTCTCGCCTCGGTTGATGTCTAAGTACAGTTACATCTATCAATCAGACGGAGGCCGAGCTTAAAAAGACGCGTGCTTAGTTCTATTACCTCCATCTCTCAGTGTTGTTCAAATGAAGATCAGACGTCCAGATGTTCCAATATGTTCAAATAGACTGAGGATTTTCATGGGGGGCTATTTTTTTTTTTTACATGACCGTAGAGTTCTTCATTACTTGGAGCTCTTTTAGGTTAATATTCCCTTTAGTGTGTTAGTCTACAGTACGGTGAGCTCTGCAACACATCCAACTTGAATCAGGCCCTGATCGCAGATAAGTCACACTGCGCTGGACCTCTTTGATCAGAACGTTGTGTGGCCACTGCTGTGTTATTGTGGATATATTGTAGCGTCACAGCGCTGGAGTGCTTTGATCAAAAGCTGTGGTATTGTGAATGTACTCTAGCATGCGTTGGCCGTACCTCTTTGAACAGCGATCCCATGTACAGGCAGGTGAGGGGAGTCTGCTCGGCTGGTTTCATGACCACCGTGTTCCCACAGCAGAGCGCTGGCCCCAGCTTCCACGCCATCATCATCAGAGGGAAGTTCCACTGCTCACACACACACACACACACATACAGATCTTGTCAGAACGTGGGGTCACACATATATGTAAGCATATTGTCTCCAAAATGTCAACTTTGTCAAATGTTTGTGGACACCCATTCTAATGAATGAATATTCAGCAACTACTCATTGCTGCTAATGAATGTGCACACACAGCATGTCTAGTCCCAGTACATCTAGTTGAGACATACTGCCAATACTCCACTCTCTGGAGCAGATGAACATCATGAAACTATTGGCACCATGCTGCCTAATGCCAGGCGTGGGCTAGAGGGGTATAAAGCCCCCCAGCACTGAGCTGTGGAGCAGTGGAAGAGCTGTGTTATCTGGAATGATAGATGGTGGTGCTCCATCCATTTGGGATGAGTTGGGGATGAGATGAGGTGGGCTGGTGATCATCCAACACCCTGACCTCACTAACGCTCTTGTTGCTTAATGCAATCAAATCCTCACAGCAATGCTCCTCCAAAATATAGTAGAAAGCCTTCTACCCTGGACAGTAGAGACAGTTACTCCAACAAAAGCAGGATAAGCTCTTTTTAATAGCCTTGATTTTAGAAGGAACGATGAACGAACAGACGTCCCAATACTTTTGTCCATATAGTGCATCTTTGTTGCTGTGACTTATCACTCCTTTAGTCAGAACTTCAGACTCCTACCCACTTACTCACACACACACACATTATCATAAACTGACAATCGCTGAGTCACTCTGAGCTTTCACCCACTTCCTCCAGTAAGAAGCCTCCACTCTCTGCCTGGATATCCTGGAAATGTTCACTGAATCAGGATTAAGATAAATATCACTGATGTTCATCCTGTAACGCTTATGTTTGATATTCAGATATCTTTAGAAACAGCTTATTTCGGTCTTTCCACAAAACATCTCTTTCTCTTTCTCTCCCACACAGTCACTTTTTGTTTCACTCTCTCTCTCTCTCCTTCCCTCCCCCTCTCTCTCTGGTCCACTCTCTGTCCTGCTTATCTGCCCTTCTGACAAATAAACGTCGGCGGCTTCCAGTAACCTGCACAAAGTCTTTCAACAAAGGCCGTCCATCCCCCGTCCTGCACCGGCCAAGTCACTAACCCAAACTTCCTCAGCCTGCTCTCTCTTCTCTAGGTCTGACTAACGCTGCATGAAAGCCTGTGTTTACGCCGATGGTTCCCACTCTGGCCTTGGAGTACCTTGCCCTGCACACTTCAGTGTTTCACCAGCTATAACACGCCTACTTCAACTCAACATGGGCTTGTTAACCCCTTAAACCTTTCACATTGTGCACTGTGTCCTGTTTTGTTTGTTTATTTGGGGTTTCTTTCCCAATGAATGGACCAATAGAAATGCTCCAAAATGACTTGGAATGAAATCTGTTTACATTGACTTCCATTGAAAGCGAACAAGGTTCCTCCTGTAGAGCTGCTGTGGTGGAAATACAGTGACGATGTTGTCGTGTAGTTATTATGCAGTAGTGAGGACCTGTCGACAGGTCCTTAGAGTTAAAGGACTGTGTATGTTAAAGCTGGGGAAATAATAAGACGGTAATAAGACTGGACTCACCGGGATAATCTGTCCACACACTCCGATCGGCTCGTGTCTGGTGAATGATAAATATCCTCCGTCTGTGATGGAGAGCAAAGCACAAGGCATCAGAAACATGGTATATTTGACACAGGACACAGAACTTTAACCCTCTGAACTTTTCTAAACTTTCTGTAAATAATCTGTAAATAATATTGTTATTGCATTTTTACTTCTATTATTTATTTTCTGTATATAGTGGTAATTTATCTACATTTTTGTCTTGCTATCCCTTTCTGCTGTGGCAGAATTAGCCCACTGTGGGACTAATATAAAAGATTATCTTATCTTTAGGTTCATTATTTAGTTATTCATCTGAAGAGTTATTGTTGAGTCATTTCTAAATATAAAAAATGGAAAACAGAAGATTTGAAGTAGGGTCCAGTATGGAATGTCCAAATGTCACATGTCCAAAGATGTGTGGACACCCCTGCTAATTAGTGAATGTAGCTATTTTAATGTTCTCAATAGTGGCAACTTGTCTAAACTTGATTTTGGACAAATTGTTAAATTAGCAGGTGTCCACTAACTTTTGGACATGTTCCACTGTTTAAAAAAAAAGTGTGCGCTGGCTTAAGTTCAACAAAGTGCTTGGTAGAAAAATAATAATATATTTTTATATATATGAAAATAATCATTATAATAATAACAACAGTAATCATTTAATAACAGTTAAACATATAATAAATAATTAAAACATAAATATATAATATATAAATAAATAAATAAATAAAACATAATAACAGTAACTTCATTTCCTGAAGGAAACAGAATGGTTGCACAGCTAAAGTGGTTCCCACTTCCTGGCAGTTGCTATGTTGTTGCTAAGGTATTCCAGGTGGTTTCTATGTGGACGCTAGAATGGGCGCCACACTGTGGCAAGGTGATTGCTTTATAACATCACGTGGTTGCCATGATGTTGCGTTGTGGTTGCTAGGGTGTTGCTGGTTGGATGCTAGGCAGTTGCAGAGAATAGCCCCACCAGTTTGTACAGTAATACGCCTTAGAGTGTGTGAGAGTGTTAAGGGGTTAACTTTATGGATCCAGTCTTGTATTTCCCACTCCTAGAACACAAGTATAACTAGGCCTGTTTGCAAATCGTTCCATGTACTTACTGAATAATAAGCCTTGGGATATAATAAGCCTGGAAATTGAAGGTATTAGGGGCTTAATTACAGAACACTGTCCCCCCAGCCTTCAATTAATGCTGAAAAGCACATCGTTTTACATCATTTTTATGTGTAGTCGGATAATAACAAAGCAGAACAAGCAATGCTGGCAAGGAGCTGCAGTCTGAGGGAGCCTGGAGAAGACGAATGCACACAGTGGTCAGGAATGGTGCTCCTTTTCATATCGGAGTTGTACTGAACAGGAGTAAATCATGTGTATTTATAAAACACTGTGTATTTATCTGACTTTAGTCTCTCGTTCAGCGAGGCCTGTGTTACACAGCCCTGGCTGAAGCAATCTGCTGGCATGAAGCATCTGGACTCGAGACGAGCCAATGATTCATCTCCCCTGGTGGCCAGATAAGAGCGGGCCAAAGACACACATGCTGTTTGTTTGTGCTGTAATTCTATTACGGATTAGATTGGAGATGAAATAAAGCGAATCGCAGCGAGTTCCCGCTACGCGAGTTTGGTTTAGCAACACAACAAAGGCCCAGCGGTGCACTCGCTCGCTCGCTGACGGAGGGATTTGCTGTTCCTCTCCCCTTTGCTCTTCAGTTTTATGTCTTCCTGCGTTGAAAATGAAAATCAGATCGTAATGAGGCACACCAGCGTCGTGTCAGGGAGTGAAAGACAGAGTGGAGGAGAGTCATGATATGTCTGTGAAACGCCTGGGTGAGGGAACGAGGGCGATTAAACGGGAAAGAGAAAGTTTGAGAGAGAGAGAGACAAATTGAGTAAGATAGTTGGAGTAAGAATGAGACAGTCTGAGTGAGAATAAGATAGCTTAAACGAAATTCAGACAGTGAGAACAAGACAGAGTGACAGATAGAAAGAGAATGAGACAGTTTGAATGAAAGAAAGAGAATGAGTGAGAATGAGACTGATACAGATAGAAAGAGAATTAGACCGTTTAAGTAACAAATAGAAAGAGAATGAGACAGTTTGAGTGAGAATGAGAGTCTGAGTGAAAGAAAGAGAATGAGACAGTTTGAGTGACAGATAGAAAGAAATTAAGACAGTCCAAGTGACCAATAATGAGACCATCTAAGTAAGAATGAGACAGTTTGATACAGATAGGAAGAAAATGAGACAGTTTGAGTGAGAATGAGACAGTATGATATGGATAGAAAGAGAATGAGACAGTTTGAATGAAAGAAAGAATGAGTGAGAATGAGACTGATACAGATAGAAAGAGAATTAGACCGTTTAAGTAACAGATAGAAAGAGAATGAGACAGTTTGAGTGACAGATAGAAAGAGATTAAGACAGTCCAAGTGACCAATAATGAGACCATCTGAGTAAGAATGAGACAGTTTGAGTGATAAAGAGACCTTTTGGTGGAAATGAGAGCTTGAGTGAGATCAAGACAGCTTGATTGACTGACAGAAAGAGAATTTAACTAAGTGGTAGATAATAAGACCCTCTGAGTGAGAATCAGATCATTTATATGAAACAATGAAACAAATGACAGTTTGAGTGAGAATGAGACAGTCTGAGTGGCAGACAGAAAGAAAATGAGACAATCTGAGTGACCGACAGAAAGAGAACGAGACAGTCTGAGTGACAGACAGAAAGAACGAGACAGTCTGAGTGACAGACAGAAAGAGGACGAGACAGTCTGAGTGACAGACAGAAAGAAAATGAGACAATCTGAGTGACCGACAGAAAGAGAACGAGACAGTCTGAGTGAAGGACAGAAAGAGGACGAGACAGTCTGAGTGAAGGACAGAAAGAGGACGAGACAGTCTGAGTGAAGGACAGAAAGAGGACGAGACAGTCTGAGTGATGGACAGAAAGGAAAGAGGACAAGACAGTCTGAGTGATGGACAGAAAGGAAAGAGGACGAGACAGTCTGAGTGATGGACAGAAAGGAAAGAGGACGAGACAGTCTGAGTGACAGACAGAAAGAGAACGAGACAGTCTGAGTGACGGACAGAAAGAGGACGAGACAGTCTGAGTGACGGACAGAAAGAGGACGAGACAGTCTGAGTGACGGACAGAAAGAGAACGAGACAGTCTGAGTGACGGACAGAAAGAGGACGAGACAGTCTGAGTGACGGACAGAAAGAGGACGAGACAGTCTGAGTGATTGACAGAAAGAGGACGAGACAGTCTGAGTGACAGACAGAAAGAGAACGAGACAGTCTAAGCGACGGACAGAAAGAGGACGAGACAGTCTGAGTGAAGGACAGAAAGAGGACGAGACAGTCTGAGTGAAGGACAGAAAGAGGACGAGACAGTCTGAGTGACAGACAGAAAGAGGACGAGACAGTCTGAGTGATGGACAGAAAGGAAAGAGGACAAGACAGTCTGAGTGATGGACAGAAAGGAAAGAGGACGAGACAGTCTGAGTGATGGACAGAAAGGAAAGAGGACGAGACAGTCTGAGTGACAGACAGAAAGAGAACGAGACAGTCTGAGTGACGGACAGAAAGAGGACGAGACAGTCTGAGTGACGGACAGAAAGAGAACGAGACAGTCTGAGTGACGGACAGAAAGAGGACGAGACAGTCTGAGTGACGGACAGAAAGAGGACGAGACAGTCTGAGTGATTGACAGAAAGAGGACGAGACAGTCTGAGTGACAGACAGAAAGAGAACGAGACAGTCTAAGCGACGGACAGAAAGAGGACGAGACAGTCTGAGTGATGGACAGAAAGGAAAGAGGACGAGACAGTCTGAGTGATGGACAGAAAGGAAAGAGGACGAGACAGTCTGAGGGACAGAAAGGAAAGAGGACGAGACAGTCTGAGTGACAGACAGAAAGGAAAGAGGACGAGACAGTCTGAGTGATGGACAGAAAGGAAAGAGGACGAGACAGTCTGAGTGACGGACAGAAAGAGGACGAGACAGTCTGAGTGACAGACAGAAAGAGGACGAGACAGTCTGAGCGACGGACAGAAAGAGAACGAGACAGTCTGAGTGACGGACAGAAAGAGGACGAGACAGTCTGAGTGATTGACAGAAAGAGGACGAGACAGTCTGAGTGACGGACAGAAAGAGAACGAGACAGTCTGAGTGACGGACAGAAAGAGGACGAGACAGTCTGAGTGACGGACAGAAAGAGAACGAGACAATCTGAGTGACAGACAGAAAGAGAACGAGACAGTCTGAGTGACGGACAGAAAGAGAACGAGACAGTCTGAGTGAAGGACAGAAAGAGAACGAGACAGTCTGAGTGACGGACAGAAAGAGGACGAGACAGTCTGAGTGACGGACAGAAAGAGGACGAGACAATCTGAGTGACGGACAGAAAGAGAACGAGACAGTCTGAGTGACGGACAGAAAGAGGACGAGACAATCTGAGTGTGAATAAGAGCATTTAACTGAAGTTGGGACAGTATAAGACAGTATAAGTGCGAATGAGAGTTTGGATGAGAGAATAAGACAGTTTGAGAGCAAGAGAGTAAGACAGGAAGTGAGTGTGAAGCATACTGAGAAATGCTGAAGCAGCTGCGTCTTGTATAAAAGAGTGTTTTGAAGATCACACCACTGTCACACCAACAGTACAGTACAGCTCGATCACTGTCCCTCGGGGGGCGGCCCAGCTGAGGAAATCTTTGACATGCTGTGGATTAAATAAAACACTCGAACTGCAGACTCGGAAATCTGTCCACAGCTTTCAGAAGTTCAAGTATGTGTTTGTTTTTGCCGCTCAGGCGCTTGTTGTTGTTGTGCATCCTGTTCGTGACATGCATTTTATGGCCGTTATCTGTTCTTAAGCCGCCCTTGTAAAAGAGATAAACATCGGTTTATCATATTGTCACTAACAGACTACTCCAACCGCAGAAAGGAAATAAACAGTGCTTCACAGGCTTCATCTGAATCAAGTTAGTTTCCACGGGTGTAAAATACATGAATCAACTGTAATCAGTTGAAGAGTCAATAATAATATAATTTACATAAAATATATGGTCAGTTCTGACCTGTTTTGGTCAGTAAAGCTGGTAGTTTTGCTCTTTGCTCTATGTGTTCCAGTTTGTGAATGTGAGAGAGTTGGGAGAGATAAAGAAAGAGAGCGAGTGAGCGAGCAAGAGAGAGAGAGAGAGAGAGAGAAAGAGAGTGGACAGTTAGTGGACAGAGAGTGATGGCGACAGACAGTGTTGGAATGCACAGCAATTACCCAGACGCCCAACAGTGGACACCTAATGTCCTCTCCTTTCCTCTCTTTAACCCGTGTGGCCCTCATATGGGGCCCCTGAGAGACGGCTCCACTGTCAACCCCAATTCACTCTCTCTCTCTCTCTCTCTCTCACACACACACACACACATATACACACGCAAACTAATGGCTGTACTCTGATATCAGCGCTATGAGTCTGCCGCTGTCCTGTAGTCTCCAGACCCCCCGCTGTGTTTCTTTCAAACAGCTAAATTAGCCAGAACAGCCCTCCAGTACCCCCTCGTGCCCCCCTGTGCCCCCCCCCAGCCCCGGAGCTGTCACCCTGCTCCACCGGTGGCGGCGCACGGCAGGAGGGCGGCCATTAGCGTGCAGATTTATAACTGCTGAGGGAGTCCGGTCTGTTTACCCTCCGAACACCTCCGTAACCCCACAATGTCTCCAGCAGGCCTCTGAGAAAGCCCCCAGCGTCCAAGCACCGGCCAGTCTCAGCTCCAGACTGATCCTAACAGTCTGAGGAACTTACTGTTTGGGTCTGGGTGACTGGGTTCTTGAGTCACGTTTGACCCTTTCAGAACTTTCAGTACCAGCTTTCTGTTTGAATTATACTGGTGTGTATTATTAGAGCTTTGTGAGCTGCTGTATAAAGTATGCTCTATACTGCCTTTATTGTTGGATGCACTGAGCAAGCATGCACACACATTTACATTTATGTCATTTATGTCATTTAGCTGAAGCTCTTATCCAGAGCAACTTACAATGTTACTCGTATTTGAGTGGTGGACCAATGTAGTGTTAGGAGTCTTGCCCAAGGACTCTTATCAGTGTAGCGTAGCATAGTCACCCACACCAGGAATCGAACCCCAGTCTCCCACATGGTGTGGTAGCTCACTGGCCGGTAGTGGTGTTATCTCTTGCACCACACCAAACAAGACCAAACACCACATACAGCAGACAGTTTGATGTCCCCAAACCTTATGACTGCTGCCCTTCAGTGGCAGTCCCAATACTTTTGTCAAATAATGTAAGATTAACTCCAGAATCTTTCCCTATGTCAGCTAATAAAAGAGACAGACTGCACACACAGCCAGTACAGGACAGGAGACGGGGTTAACAATTTTTGTGATTTCACTAAGGACAAGTTGCCAGCATGCTTACCTCCTCAGCCAACACACAAACCACCCAATGCCCCCCAAACCACTGCAGTTAGATAAACAGTATTATACAGGGTACTGTCCTGTAGAGTGTGTGTAACTATTTGGCATAATTCTCCTCTCTTTTGTGTTATGCTTGTGAAAACCAAGACAGCTATCATGCTAATCTCCAAGTTAGCTCTTCGGTCGAGTTTCAGCTGCGTGGGTTTGTTCTGAATGGCGGTCGAAGGTTTCGCGATTTCCAGATTTCGAGTGTCACCTTACCGGTTGGAATGGACGAGCCGTGGATCTTGTCGGCCCATCCGGCGAAATATCGCAGCGTCTTAATCGTTCCCTGAAGGTCCACAAAGAAGGAGGAGAGGAAAGGTTTCCCGGTGTTTAGCGACTCCAGGGTCTGAGGGGAGGAAGGAGAGATGAGGAGAGGAAGCGAGGGAGTAAAGGGTGTGATGAAAAATCACACAAAGGGATAAAATCTGACTCCCCCAATACAGCATTTAAGACCTACCCAAGCAAAAGCTCACCCTTTATACACACTCCTACGAGGAAAACATGATACTTATATAGCCGGCCTTTCGGAGCAGGCTTTGTTATCCCTGTGTCATGAAGCCATGATTTCTTATCAGGGAGGGATTAGCGTGATATAAAGCACAATCGTGGACGCAACGGAGTGATTCACTCTGACACTTGTTCACATTTGGAGGGGGGGAACAAATCCCATGGGTTTAGTCCATTTAAGGCAAAGGCACGGCTTCAGAGCGAGAGAGATTTACTCAAAATGGCTGCGGCCTTCTCGGGAGAGCATCGGACAAAGAAAGTCGTGCCACTTTGCGTGTTTCTAAACCTTTCTCAGAGCTGGAAGCCAAAGCAGATGTCTCCTGTGGAAAACAAGGCATGGCTAAAAGAATCAGCCGTGGCACAATGCCCCTCTTTTAAAAATTCACTTTGAGTTCGAGGTTGTATGATCGTTAGCACCCAAAGGTCACCCGTCCCACCCCGGTTGGTGCCGCAGACAAGGGGTTTCCGACATTTGCAGGACAAATCAAAGTTGTTTCGGGAAAACAACAAAGCTCTGAAGCTCCTGCCATGACCAGACAGGCTCTCATTAGACACTTGCTTATTGTTGTGAGCGTCTTTGTCTGCTTCGGGCCCTTTGGTCCACTGAATCTGTCCACCGCTAACTGCTAACTGTCTCTGTGGAGAGTGAGAGAACTTCCAGGGAGGCTTCCATGAGTTCTGCTCGTAAGGCTTTCAGGTGAGGCCTATGGAGTGAATGGCTCTCCACTCACCGTATCATCTGACCAGTCTGTCCCACTGAAGCCTGGTACCTAGCCTGGTAGAAAGTGTCCATAGGTGGTCCCATAGAATAAAAAAAAAAGACCTGATGGCATGTCCAGATTTCCATTCTTAATTTACAGATCAGCCATAACATTAACACCACCTCCTTGTTTGTAAACTAGATGTGTGTTTTAGTAGTGTGTGTTGCGCTGGTGGTACAAGTGGATCAGACACAGCAGGGATGCTGGAGTGTTTAAACACTGTGTCTGATCACTCACTGTCCACTCTCTCTATTAGACACTCATACCTAGTGGGTCCACCTTGTGGATAAAGGTAAAATCAGAGACTGAGGCGTGTCTGTCGCTGCACAGTTTGTGATGGTCGTCCAGCAGTGACGCTGAGGTGTGTAGCTGGTCTAATGGACAGTGAGTGCAGAAACAAGGAGGTGGGGTAATAGAGTGGCTGGTCAGTGTTTACCAATTATAAATAATTATGACTAATATAGGCTCTTATTGGGGTGTATTGGGATAATAAGCCGTAGGATGTGTCCAAATGAGTTGAGCTAGAACTGAGAGACATGAGACTGAGTTAAAGGGTGGAGACTGGGTGGTGGTTCGGCGGCGATGATGATGATGATGATAAGTGGCTATTTGACACTTACTGCAAGGTAGAGCCGGTCCCGCTCCACCAGGTCCGCCAGTTTTGACAGCAGCCTCCCTCTCTCCGAGGAGTCCATCCTCCTCCACTCTGAACCCAGAGAGAAGGCCGAGCGAGCGGCCTTCACTGCCTTGTCCACATCAGCCTGAGAGAGAGAAAGGAAAAGGGCAGGAGAATCAGAGTGAGGGAGCAAGTGGAAGTGAGAGAGAGATTTTACCGCTGCAGTATAACATTCTCCTGCAAACAGGTGTTTGTGCACCTCTGGGACAAATGAAATCCAGACTTTCCGGAGGAGTCCGAATAGCTCTAGCAGTCGCATGCTCAGCAGCCCTTCATCCGCTGTTTTTACACACATCTGAGCTGGGGGTCGGCAATATGACTATATATGTTACGGTTATTGCGATATTATAATTGCATTATGACCGCATAGGTATCATCAGTATTAACAGAGTAGTGCTCAGGCGTGGGCTAGAGGGGTGTAACGCCCCCCCAGCATTGAGCTGTGGAGCAGTGGAAGAACTGTGTAATCCGGAAGAGTGGATGGTGGTGCTCCATCCAGTACTTTTAGGATGAGTTGGGTTAGTGATCATCCAACATCCTGACCTTACTTATCCTCTTGTTGCTGAATGCAATCAAATTCTCACATAAATGCTAGTAGAAAGCCTTCTTCCCTGGACAGTAGAGACAGTAACTCCAACAAAAGCAGGATAAACCCTTTTAAAACCCTTCATTTCAGAAGAAACAATAAATCAGCAGGTGTCCCAATACTTTTGTCCATATATATACATGGTTTTGATAACTTTACCTTATCTGCCTCCTGGACGTCACAGATTTTCTCCCCTGTGGCAGGGTTGTACGTGGAGAAGGTCTTCCCGCTCACAGAGTCGTGCCATTCGTTGTTGATGAAAATCTGCAGAGGAGATAAAAAGGCACCAGGTTCAGTTTTTATAGACAGACCAGACCAGACAGATTCCTCCTCAGGCTCCTCCATCCAGCTCCGAAACCATCGGCAAGAGGCCCGAAGTGAGTCACAGCTCGCAGGCACCAAACACACACAAATCATCTGCTAACACACAAATGATCTGAACTGACTGAAGCTGAAAATGTGATTTGACCGCTGAGACGTTGAGGATCAATTATGTACGAGGATGAAAAACCCTCTGGAGGCCAATCCATACGTATCTCCAGTTTCAGAGCTGCAGAGGGTAACGCAATCATGACGAACACCATCATGCTGCAAGATCTGCACATGCATCTACTGTCCCAGCAACCTCGGCAGTTTTCAGGGGTGATTACGCACCAAGCATCAATACAAACAGACGGAGAGAGCGCGTGTCAGTGTTGTGAAGGTTCTCTACACAGTGTTGTGAAGGTTCTCACACAGCATTCCCATGTCTTCACAGTGTTCTCCTCCAACTGATCTTAATGAACAGTTTCCTAGATGTGCTTCACTGCTGTCCACACACCTCCTATAGTGGTTGGACTGTTCTTCTCAACATGTTTTCCAACACAGTCCCACAAGCTCTCAGTGGGCTGGTGATTGCATCTCCACAACATCACCTGAACCTCCTCACTCCTCAGCCCACTCCATCACTTCATGAGAGGTGTGGGGGTCTGGTCGGCAGATAATTGTCATTGATTGTGGTTCTCCACCCATACAGAAGAGATGGGGCCTTCACACACTTCCAGTCCAGCTTCTCAGCGGCCGAGCCACTCTACTGGACTACCAGTTGCTCCACTGGAATCAAGTCAGTTCACTGCATCGCTTCGTTCAGTGTTTAAATGAGTGAAGTGAACAGAGCTGAGGTGTAACTCTCTGAATTTAAGGTGATTCCATTTGGTTTGAGGTTCGATTTAGAATCTATTACATTTAATTCACTATTTATTTGAATTTATTAGATATTAAATGAGTGTTCATTTAAAAATAAATGGATTATCCAGAAAGCATCTATAAAGGGCCCAAAACATGAGCTTATACTTTATTGAATAACTGAATCAGTGCAGTTGAATCAGTGCAGTTGAATTGCCACATTCAGACTGATTCATTTATAAAAACACTGAGCTTATACTTTACTGAATAACAGAATTCATGCATTTGATTCACCAGATTCATATTGATTAATTTATGAAAAAAATAGATCATACTTTATTAAATAATTGAATTAGTTGAATCACCAGATTTTGTAAATGAGTGTCTTGCTATCCCTTTCTGCTGTGACACTGGGAATTTCCCCACTGCGGGACTAATAAAGGATTGTCTCATCTTATCTTATCTATCTTATCTTATTGATTAATTTATGAAAAAAACAGATCATACTCTATTGAATAATTCAACCAGTGCAGTTGTACTGCCACATTCAGACCAATTAATTTCTAAAAAAAACTAATGAGCTCAATTTATTGAATAATTGAATCACTGGAATTGATTCAGTGCAGTTGAATCAGTGCAGTTAAATTGCCACATTCAGACTGATTCATTTATTAAAACAATGAGCTTATACTTATATAATTGAACCAGTGCAGTTGAATCACCATATTTATATTGATTTATTTATGAAAAATGAGCTCATAATTTATTGAATAATTGAATCAATGCAGTTGAATCATCATATTTAGACTGATTCATTAATGCTGCATGTCTGCAGTTTTACACCCATATCTTGGACTGTTTAGGCTGTTAGAGGGCTAAGTGAGTTGACAGTGTGTGTGTGTGTGTGTGTGTGTGTGTGAGACAGAGGAGGAATCTGTGGGAATGTGCAGTGTGTTACAGAGCCGTAGTGGATCGGTCTCTGGGGAGTGATCCAGCCACCAGACAAAGAGCAGCGGGAGAGCAGAGAGGAGATAAATCCCTATCACACACACAGCTTTCTCATACACACACTGTCTCAGACACGTACACCTATGTGCACACACTCATGCCTACCCCAGTAAACTAGCGCACACACACATACATACACACACACACATACACAGTTACAAAGAGCTGCAAAGACAAATCTCATAGACACACACACACACACACACTCACCTTTCACACCAATCGTACATGTCCACACACATGCTGTCTCAAACACAAGTATAGTGCATGGATACACACTCAAGCCTCCTCACACACACATACACACACTGAGGTTTCACAACATCGCTGCTCGTTTACGAGATAATAAAACACGTGTGGCTCTGCGCTGGCTCTGTGCCACATTAAGGGAAGCGGCCCGTTAAACAACCGCCTCACACTCAAACCCTGCATTTCTCAGGCTCGATAAAAGGTGAAGGGAAAATACGGCTCTGTACAGCAGACTGGAGATCTGGATCAGCCTGATCTTCAGCAACGAGCACAAACCCCTTTAAAGCTCTGCTTCCAACTCCTCCGACCCCAGAATCAAACTCACAGCCAGGTAGACTCTGCGTGTACTGGTGGTCAGTATTGGTGTAACTGGTGCACACGTACATGACCAGTACAGAACATCACACTGTATTCATTCTACCACACCTGAATGAATGAATAGTAATATAAACTGATTAATAATTATCAATTACTTATTATATAACAACATTTTAATCAGACTAATCTGATTTTGATTATAAACCTTAACATTTAGGTAATACTTTAGAATTCGCTTCAAACCAATAAAACTAGTTACAAGCAAGGATATAAAAAGTCCAGAAACTGTACTATAGTGAAAGTATGGTACTATATCACTGTATCTAATGCAATTAAAAGAGCAGAAACTGTACTATATAGTGACATGTGGGTACTGTATGGTACTGTATCCCAATCTAACTCAATTAAAGGAGCTGAAACTGTACTATAGTGAAAGTATGGTACTGTATCCCAATCTAACTCAATTAAAGAGCAGAAACTGTACTATAGTGAAAGTATGGTACTGTATCTCAATCTAACTCAATTAAAGAGCAGAAACTGTACTATAGTGAAAGTATGGTACTGTATCTCAATCTAACTCAATTAAAGAGCAGAAACTGTACTATAGTGAAAGTATGGTACTGTATCCCAATCTAACTCAATTAAAGAGCTGAAACTGTACTATAGTGAAAGTATGGTACTGTATCCCAATCTAACTCAATTAAAGAGCAGAAACTGTACTATAGTGAAAGTATGGTACTGTATCTCAATCTAACTCAATTAAAGAGCAGAAACTGTACTATAGTGAAAGTATGGTACTGTATCCCAATCTAACTCAATTAAAGAGCAGAAACTGTACTATAGTGAAAGTATGGTACTGTATCCCAATCTAACTCAATTAAAGAGCTGAAACTGTACTATAGTGAAAGTATGGTACTGTATCCCAATCTAACTCAATTAAAGAGCTGAAACTGTACTATAGTGAACGTATGGTACTGTATCCCAATCTAACTCAATTAAAGAGCTGAAACTGTACTATAGTGAAAGTATGGTACTGTATCCCAATCTAACTCAATTAAAGAGCTGAAACTGTACTATAGTGAACGTATGGTACTGTATCCCAATCTAACTCAATTAAAGAGTTGAAACTGTACTATAGTGAAAGTATGGTACTGTATCCATAATCTAACTCAATTAAAAGAGCAGAAAATATTAGTATAATTAGAATTATTAGTATAAGTGAGAGAAGTAGGTTTACTTACAGCAGTAAAGTGCATAGAATATATAAATATTTGTTTGAATAAAGGCAGTATATCTGATGCTTTTAATTACATGATTGTTGTAAGGATATTAATAGATTACTGAACATATTTTTAGGAATTTTTGTACTTATATAAAGGCATGTTATTCAGTATAATATCAATTCTTCTGTCAGTTCTATGATATTTCTTATATTTAGCCTTAGACTTCTACAGTCTGAGTCTAGGCCGCTATCTTATTACTCAAATTTACTCAAAATCAGTGAAAATAACAGGCGTTATTATAAGCTATTCCTACCTCAGCCTCACTCCTACATTTTAGGCCTTAACTTGCCAAGATTTGCCATTTTTTTGCAGTGCAGGTGTGATAGCAAAGCCAAAGCAATGCCAAATATTTAATCCGAGCCTGCAGTGTGTGTGTAAACGGATGACGCTGTTGCTCCGCCGTCCAATGGGCATGTTTGTGTCTCCAAAGCCGTGATTGGCTGGAAATTGTTTTCAGCCTCTGGCAGGCGCTCTGACGGATGAGGTGTTATTAAAACTCGCGCTGGCTCCGACTCGCAAACATATACATTTCCTCTCGCTCTGCCTTCAGTCAGGCTGGGGGAATATCTTCATTTCAAACAAAAGCCCGAGGCCCAGTTAAAGCGCCCCGCAGCCGCGGGCCTCCAGCGTGTTTACCAGCGTAAACGCTCCACAGCTTAAGTACAATTTAATTGGCTGTAAACTGTAAGCAGTGTTTACGTTAGAGTGGGTATAAAGTGATAGTTCATTTGGGAGAGGTTCAAGGTTCTAGGCCTTCAGGGACCGACTCCCTTTCTCTTGTCCTTCTCCTTCATCTCTCCTGCCCCAGCCCCCCCTCTCCGAGGCTGGCATGCATTCAGGACAGGAACACTGGGCAGGAGCGTCTGGCTGCTAGAGGCTGAAGGTGTTCAGTATCAGTCTGTACCACTCGGCACTCTGTGCTTCAATTCATCTCTATTACACTCCCCCTGCACTGACAACACACAGATACTATCTCACTCGCTCGCCCTCGCACACCCTCGCACACACTCTCTCTCTCTGGCTCCCTATCAGTATCTCTCTCCCTCTTGTGTTGAGTGTAAATTTGCTGAGCTCAGCTCTCTGTGTGATCCAGCCAACATGTCCCAGGTTAGATGCTCCTGCTGCCTCTGTTCACTCTTCCTCACAGCAGTGGTAACTTTATGGATGGAAAAGACCTTGGTGTACATTAATATACAGAGAATCTGCTCTAAGAACGTTTGTAGCAAAAAGGAGTGAGAGAGAGAGAGAGGGATGGAGAGACAGAGAGAGAGGGAGAGAGAGAAACTGAGAGAGAGAGAGAAAATGAAAAGAGAGAGCGGGGGGTGCACGCACATGCATATATATATATATATATATATATATATATATATATATATATATATATATATATAAATCATGTTTTTGCTGATTTTATTATCCACCTAATATATATATTTGTGTGTGTGTGTGTGTGTGTGTGTGTACAGCTATACACACAACGGAAACGAGAGAGAGAGAACGAGAGGAAGGGATAAAAGAGAGAGAGACAGCAAAGAGAGAGTGAGATACAGAAGATGAGAGAGAATGAGCCAAAAAAAGAGATAGAGAGTGATGGAGAGAGAGAAGGTGAACGAGAGAGGTGGGGAAAAGCAGAGAGGGGGATGATCAAGTGTACAAGAGAAAAAGAAAGAGATAAAATAGAGAAGAGAGAGAGAAAAAGAGTGAGAGAGAAAGAGAAACTGACTGAGAACAAGTGTGTGTGTGTGTGTGTGTGTGTGTAAGAGAGAGCGAGAGAGAGAGATTGTGTTGACTGTTGCTGTGGTTTGACAATACAAATGTAAATTTGTTACTTCAATGAAGCAACTGAGACTCTCTCTCTCTCTCTCTCTCTCTCTCTCTCGCTCGCTCTCCCCGCTGGGTCACTGGGGTACATTTAATTCTGCTCTCATTAAGAGCACTTCATAAAAGTGCCAGTGGTCTTGCTCTCCTTTAGGAAAACAGAAAGGGCAGGGAATTAGTTTTTAAATTTATTGGGGTCGCTCTGGTGGGACGTCCTAAATCAGGCGGGGGAGGACAATGACAGGCCAGAAGAACAGCCCCGCCAAAAAACAAGAGAGCGCCGGCCGCCACCTAAATCACAGCCAGAAAAGCTACGGGCATCACAGGCCATTTGGCCCAGACTTCCCCGAGCGCAGGGGGCGCTAACACTTTTGTCTGGTCCTATTGAGAGAGTTGATTAAGGGCGACACGGCGGCGCAGTAAATCAACTCTGGAGGTTTGGTTAAACCGCACTTTTGTGTGGGAGGGCGAGGCAGGGATCAGAGCACGTAGGTGCAGAATTTCAGATCGATCAAGGCTTTACTTTTGTGTAGCGGCTTTTATTCTACAGACTTCAGCGAGGCGAGATCACACACTACTCTCAGACTCAGTACTGACCATACTGACAGCTCCTCTGGGAATCTGCACCCTAAGAAAACTCTGGACCTTTTGGCTCATTTCTATGAAAAGCATTCACACAGGGAATGTTCACACACTAGAAACGGCTTAAAGCGTTTAGAAGTGGTCCAGATTTAAAGATGTGGATTTATCGCTACACTACCAGCACATATATTTATGCAGTAGTTTCTACAGTGTAAATATATTTTTTATAACCTTATTTTCTATAGTGTACATGTATATTTTTGTATGTTATTATATATAGTCTTTATACATTTTTGTACAATGTATATGGTACATATATACATTTTTGGACGTTAATCCATATAGTGTTTATATATTTTGTAGTGTCGTATACATTCATTTTTGGCCACTATTTTGTTTAGCGTAGATATAAATTAATAAATAATTGCGCATAATGAACATATATATTTTGTACTTTATTGTAGTGTTTACATATTTTTGTGTATACAACATAAAATGTGACATTTTTGGACGTTTTGCTCACTATTCTGAATATAGTGTGCATACATTTTTTGGGCTTTTTTTCGTTTAGTGTAAATTACTGTGTATAGTTTACATAAATTTTTGGCCACTATTGTGTATAGTGTACATATATTTATGGTATTTTTGCACAGTATTGTGTAGTAGGCTATACACACTAAATGTATTTTTACATCACTGATTTAAACGTTTGTTTTTACAGCTTAGCTAACATTTATAGAATGTATAGACTGTATAAACTGTAGAGACTGTGGAGGCTGTAGACACTGTACAGACTGTAGTGACTGCAGACACTGTATTGACTGTATGAACTATAGAGACTGTATAGACTATTGGGACTGTGGAGCCTGTATACACTGGACAAACTGTAGAGACTGTATAGACCGTATAAACTGTAGAGACTGTATAGACTATTGAGACTGTGGAGCCTGTATACACTGGACAAACTGTAGAGACTGTATAGACTATTGAGACTGTGGAGCCTGTATACACTGCAGACACTGTAGAGACTGCAGACACTGTATAGACTGCATAAACTGTAGAGACTGTATAGACTATTGAGACTGTGGAGCCTGCAGACACTGTATAGACTGTGGAGACTGTAGAGACTGTAGACATTGTATAGACTGTGGAGTCTGTTGACACTGTATAGACTGTATAGACCATAGAGACTGTAGAGATTGTATAGACTGTAGAGACTAGACACTGTAGAGACCGTAGGCATTGTATAGACTGTGGAGTCTGTCGACACTGTATAGACTGTAGAGAATAGAGACCGTATAAGACTGGAGTCTGTAGACACTGTATAGATGGTAGAGACTGTATAGACTGTAGACACTGGGGGAGTAACTGCTAATATCAAAAATATCAAATTCATTCACATGAGCTCTTTGAAGATCCGTCCTGATAGGAACACTGGGCAGAGTGAGGGTGCTTCAGGCTGCAGCTGCTAGCGTTTAGAAAGCGCTGAGCTCTTCTGCTGGGGCTGTCAGGCTGACGCTGGCTGTTTGCTGGGCTAATAAGGTGATGAGAAGTACCCTATTATAAACAGATTTTCTGGAGTGTCTCGTGCAGCACGGCATGAGCACAACACTCTGCTTCTGCTTAAGTCAGCTGAGATTTTTATCAAGGCCCATCACTTCACACGGGAAAAAGCAGGGTTATCGGCCGCGATTGCAGGGGCCCGAGCTGCGGCCCTGTGGGAACACTCCGGAGCAGCGCTGGTGGAGGGAGGAAAGTGAGAGAGAGGGGCGGGAGGAACGACTCCAGCAACTCTCTGGGGTCTCAGCACAACAGTGGGGGGATGCAGTTGGGTCGAGCCAGAGGATGCCAAAGCCTGCGCCACGGCCGGCCAGCGCAACATCTGTTTGGCCCCCGGCGCCTTCTCATGGCTCACACAGATGAGGAATATTTAATAGCACTCATTGCCGGGCCCTTTTTTTTTATTCAGTTGGGGCGAAATACATAAAAAAATGAAATATATAATACGCCGTATGTGTGTTTATACGCAACAGGCCAAGATTCCAGCGGCAGCCGGATCCTAGCAGGGCACCTGCAGCTCCACACTGAGTCTGCACAGGAAGTTTCATATCCTTTCCTGTCCTCCGCTGCGGTACTGGACATGTTTCAAGACACTGATAATTGTTACAGCTAAAGAGACGCCATGAGAAATGAACACACACTGCTTTCTTTAATTCTCTCTCTCTCTCTCTCTCTCTCTCTGTGTGTCTCTCTCTCTGTGTCTCTCTCTCTCTGTGTCCCTCTCTCTGTCTCTCTCTCTCTCTCTGTGTCCCTCTCTCTGTCTCTCTCTCTCTGTGTCTCTCTCTCTGTGTCTCTCTCTGTGTCTCTCTCTCTCTCGCTGTCTCTCTCTCTGTCTCTCTCTCTCTGTCTCTCTCTCTGTCTCTCTCTCTCTGTGTCCCTCTCTCTCTGTGTCCCTCTCTCTGTCTCTCTCTCTCTGTGTCCCTCTCTCTGTCTCTCTCTCTCTGTGTCTCTCTCTCTCTCTGTCTCTCTCTCTGTGTCTCTCTCTCTCTGTGTCCCTCTCTCTCTCTGTGTCCCTCTCTCTGTCTCTCTCTCTCTGTGTCTCTCTCTCTGTGTCTCTCTCTGTGTCTCTCTCTCTCTCGCTGTCTCTCTCTCTGTGTGTTATGCTTATGCAGCTTTATGCTAGTTCTCCTCAGTCCTGCTTCTGGACTACCCCAGCATTGTCGTGGTTCCTGCTCTTAAACATGAACCTCAGGAGTGGCTTGTTTTGAGCTGATTAGTTGGATCAGGTGCCTCAGCGCAGGAAACTCCAGGAAACGGTTGGGAAACGCCAGGCCCACAGCAGCCCCCCTGCTAACAGATTCTACATTACAAACTGGCAAATCGCCAGCATCCCAACATCATTAGGTCAAAACTCAGCTGGTAGGGACATAAAAATGCATCGATGCACAATAATTCATTAATCTAAGAGCTGTGGTTTAACTTTGGCAGTGTAGGAATATAAGAATTTAGCATGCAGTCAGATTTCTCAATTTTCTCTCAATTTTCAAGTGTAATTGAGAGAAGCATTGTCTTCCATGTTCCTTTTATGCTGAAATACTGTAGTTTCTACACTTATATTTATTGATATTATTTTTTTTGAGTTTTTTTAAATATTCCTGCAATATTTAAACCAACATAATCTAATCAAACGTCAAACGTAGTAACTGAATCATTATGACTCCAGAGATTCAGATTCAGTGAAGAATGGTGATTGAATCATAATGAGGTCAGAGTTCTAGTGAATTGGATCTTGCTGAAATTTGAGATTATATCATATGTTTAATTATTTACTAAGAAGGGCAATTGAATAATAATGAGGTCAGAGTTCAAGTGTATTTTTAGCTTAGTAAATAATGTAACTGAATCATAATGACTCCAGAGACTTAGTGAATTGGATCATTGATTTCATCATCCACTGAATTGCTTACTAAAGAATGGTCACTGAATCATTACAACTCAAATCATCCAGAGATTTAATGAATCTGAGATTAGATCAAGTTGGATTTTTTAAGATTTCAAGATTCACCAAACTGTTTCCCAGAGAATCGTAACCAACTTGTTCACATTATGATGACACCAGAATGAATTAGGAGATTCCGATACATTGAACACTGATTTGCTTACTAAGGCGTCTTAATGAGATCAGAGATGTACTGAATTGAATTTTGTGACACATCAAATTGATTCCTCGAGAATCATAACCAAGAGGTTTCGAGGTCACAGCTTTGGTCAAGCAAATCTTGCTGACATTTCAGATCAAATCACAGTGAAATCTGAGATTTCCTCATACAGACATTGGATTTTGATGAAAATTTGAAATCTGCTTATTGAAGAATCATAATTGAATCATTATGAAACTGAATCTTTTTGCTGAAATCAGTTTCTGTGGTGCTAAGAATCCTTTAAGTTTCCTAAAGAATCATAATCCAGTCATTTTGAGAGCAGAGATTTAGGGATTTCCTACAGAATCGTGCCCAAATTGTCTTATGAGGTCAGAGATCTCGATCTGCTGGCCTGTTGTGCAACAAGTAGCAGGAGTGAGTCCAGTGGAGTCCAGCTGAAGCGCATATGGACGAGACAAATGAAAAGGCCACGCTTCGATTCATCTTTCCAGCTCAGAAAAATAGCACACACTCCAGTGGTCCTGTATGGATGGATTAGCTAGTTTAGTGAATTCTCCAGAGTTTAGGGTTTCTTCTTCTAAAGAAGGACTATGGGAATAAGAGCGGGACTAATAGAAGAGTGCTGGATGATGACAAATAGGTCTTTCCAGAACTTGTTTATCCACGGAGAGAGCGGACCATAAAGGGAAGGCCAAAGACAATAAAAGAGAGAGGTAAGAGGAGAGACAGCTCCAGCGCGTGCGAGAGAGAGAGAGAGAGAGGGAGAAGATGAGAGCAGTGGGGAGATGGATCGAGAGAGTCCTCACTGCGCTGCTTATAATAAATCACCTCCTCGTGGTGTACCCTCCAGCGTAGGCGCTGTTTGATGTGGATCTCGGGGAGCGATGGCGCGTTTTGAAGTGAAAAACTCCAGAAGTGAGGGTCAGGCTCTCGCCAGCCAGGGCCGCTGACCCTCACAGTCAGACGCGGCCATATATTACACCCCGCTGGACAGCACCCAAAGAAGGGTGCCCCGAATGCCCCCAGCTGCACTAGCTCACCCTCTGACGGATTGATGGAGCCTCCCTCATTCACACAAGCTGTCTCCCAGATTAGCTTACAAAACCTCCGCTCCAGCGCACACCCGGCCGCCCGGCTGGACGCTTAAATGCTTAAACACTGACACACGAAAGGCGAGAAACTCCGGCGTGAGCAACACACGGAGGACTGTGGCTTTAACCCTTAGTAGTCAGGGGATACTGTTGTTATTTTGCTATGCATTCAGGTTCATGACTAATTATAGGTCATTATGTATGTAATTACATAGTTAGTCACTTCAGCGAGCTACATTTACATTCATTACTCTGAATGTAAATGTTGGAGTCTGACTTTCTGACTTACTTTGATTATTTTAATCAATAAATATATTATTTAAAAATTCATACACATAAATAATATGGAATTGTGTCTAAACTGTGTAGAAAAATGCCATATTTAAGTTCTTTTCCCATAGAAAATCACATTTTCTAAAATCCAAACTATATTGCTGCTTGGTGTTTTTCACTTTTTGGCAGAATATAAACCCCCGGTTGTCCCTCATGTCCTCATGTCCCTTCTTTCCTGATGAACGGACCAATAGAAATGCTTTAAAATGACTTGAAATAAACAAAAAATAATCATTGACTTCCATTAAAAGCTTCTCCTGTAAAGTTGCTGTTTTAGAGATACATACACACTATCTGGACAAAAGTATTGGGACACCTGCTCATTTGTGTTTTTCTCTTCAAAGTTGTTGGGAAGTTGCAGGGAAGATGGCTTTCTACTAGATTTTGGAGAAGCGTTGCTGTGAGGATTTGTTTGACTGCATTCAGCGACGATGTGGAGGTAGGATGATCACCACCCCACCTCATCCCCAAATTCTCCAAATCGTCCCATCCAAAAGTACTGGATGGAGCGCCACCAACATCATTCCAGAGAACACAGCTCTTCCACTGCTCCACAGATCAATGCTGGGGGGCTTTATACACCTCTAGCCCACGCCTGGCATTTGGCAGCATTGCTTATCAGGTAGGTTCATATTTGTATATCTGCCCCAGAGAGTTGTATTCTATTGGCAGTACCTCTCTACAGGGACTAGACAAGCTGTGTGCAGTAAACCGCAGCTCACAGATTTCTTATAAACTACAGCCTCACACTGGGTAGAGGATTAACCACCGGGGTCAGGCCTTCTGACTGGGGTCACAATCAAAGCCCAGGACTAACACAAGGGAACATATTCAGCCAAAATATATATCTGCCTCTTAAGTCTGTTTGCTGCAGTTTGCGTAGTTGACTGAAACCTCCGAAGCAGCTCAGTTGAAAGCAGAGGAGAGACCCTGCTTTGAATTTGACGAAAACACAGCGAGTTCTTCCCATTTCTGGCTGGTACTGGACTGAGAGCCAGTGTATGAACCCCCATCCCCCTTCTAAGCCGTCTAAGATTTACTGTCTTTAGATCTGCTTCACTGACAGGATGGAGTAAGTACATCATCATCATGGTGGGAGGTGAAATTAGAGCGAGGGGATTCCTCCCAGTCTCTCTCCCATAGAAAGGTCCCGGAGCCTCAATCAATTACCCCCAAACATGCAAACCAACATATACACCTCTCACTGCCATCCGAGAGGAGCAAACTGAGCAAACATCAATAACTCCCCATCAGAGGAGGCTAATTTACGGCTTCCTCTGAGCTGCTCGCCGCCCGGTGGGAGAGGGCTCAGATAGAGACCACCTTTAGCAGAACTGACCGGCCTGCCAGGCTCTGGGGGAGGCAATAAGCTAGAGGTGTAAAAAATGCTGTTCGGACGGTTCGGGCTTATATGTCGCTTTTTGCCTGAACAGAAACTAGCAAAACTAACAACTAACTTTTCTTACGGAACCACCTGGGACACCTTAGCAACCACCTAGGACACCTTGGCTACCACTTATGTGACCATTACAAAGTGATAGTGGATAGCTAGTGCATAGCTACCCTATGGCAACCACCAGGACAACCGGAGGAGCAACAACCAAGAAACCACCTGGGATACCATAGCAACCACTAGGCAAATAACCACTAGGTTTCACCCTAGTGACCACGTAGAAGCAGTCTAGCAACTGCCTGAAAGTGGGAACGCACTTTTTCAGCATTTTCCTCAGGAAATGCACTTCCCTAGTTATTAGTGATAATCAACAATAAAAATCCATACGGTTAGCAACGACGCTCGTTAACAAGTAGTCAACGGTTGCCGAGCAACATAACAAGCAAAAGTGACTAAGTGAATAATTTAAAATTACAGAACGTACACCATCTTAAAAATGTAATTAATAATCAATAAACACACAATTGCAACATTTATATCACCCATGTGAAAAAGTTTATGCCCTCCCCCCTTTAGCAGCAACATCAGACAATTGTCAGTGTTTCACATTTCACACTCCCCGTTTAAGATCCTGCCCCAGACAAAGGCAGGACCTTGCCTCGGTCACTTTGGGGGTTTTTTTCACTGTGAGATTGAGCTCTTACACTGTTACAGTAAACACACACCACCAGCGCGACGCAGCAGGCTGTTACAGACACGCAGGACTTTGACATGTGATTGTGTGTGGGTGATAGGCTGAGGGGAAATCACAGTTCAGGAAGAACATAAAATAAAACCTTTGTATCTAATCTCTCTCTTTCTCACACACACACACACACACACACATATATATATATATATATATATATATATATATATATACACGTGTATGCTAGTGCCAGCACAGGTGGTCAAAACACTGCCTGGTAATACACACAGTCAGTTTTGGAGGGGTGGTGTGTGGCTATAGGTGGTACAGAGGATAATGAGGGTAATGAGAACTTTGAGAGCATTAATATATGTTAAATAACGAATTAAAAGTCATTAAAAATATGAATAATTAATAATAATTAATAATAGTTAAGACATGATGGTGCAGCGTAACCCAGTCACACACCAGCAGTGCTGAGTGAGAGTGATGTACTACATTTGGCAGCAACTGAAGATCCACCGGACCCAGTGTAGCGGGGAGGGAGAGCAGGGAGGAGTGGGGAATACATTCAGGCTCGGTATTCGAGCTCCAGAACAAACACAGAGGCTCGTCTGGCATGAACTGTATTGTGGTACAAACTGGATATGCTTAACCTTTTTCTTCAGATTAACCCACCCAGGACCCCCGCAGTGCTAGCGCCTTGAAACGGCTCTCATTTAGTATGAAAGACTGAGAGAATGTGTGTGTGTGAGAGAGAGAGAGAGAGAGAGAGAGAGAGAGAGAGAGAGAGAGAGAGAGAGAGAGAGCATGGGAAAGAAAGAATGAGAGAAAAGAGAGAGAGAGAGAGAGACAGACATACAGACAGACGAGGAGAGAGAGTCAGTAACAGGCTGTAAGCTGATGCTCCTTTAAGTTATGACCATAAATCAGAAGCCCCACTCCTTTCCCTGCAACACATACACACACACACACACTCAGACACACTGGATAATTCAAATTCCTAAGGGTTAATACACCGAGAGCAGCTCACACTCCCTCAACCTGCACTCCTCCTGCTCGGAGTGCAGGTGGAGATGTGTGGAGGGAAAGGACTGTGTGTGTTATAGATCAGGCCTGCTGATCTCTGCTGCTGACCTTTGCCCCTGCAGTACAGTGTGTCACAGCGCAGCGCTCCATAAACACTGTCCTGTACTATCACCACAATAAAGCGGCGGTCAGAGAGGCGGACACATCAACCAGCACTGGGGGGCTTTCTGGCATTAGCTGGCATGGTGCCAATAGGTTTATGTTTATCTGCTCCAGAGAGTCTTATTCTATTGGCAGTACTTCTTCCCTACAGGGACTAGACAAGCTGTGTGTGTGTGTGTGTGTGTGTGTGTGTGTGTGTGTGTATTTGCACATCTGTGTCAGCAATGGGTGCCACTTCAAGTAGCTGAATGCATTTATTAGAAGGGGTGTCCACAAATATTTGGACATGTAGGGTTTAATCACGCCCTATGCAAATCAACACTTATTGCTTCTAATAAGCACTGAATCGGTCAAATGTATAGTTAGTAAGTATAGTAGACCATAAGCAGGCCTATAAATGTAGAGTTAGCCCAAAGTTCAGAACAAGTTGGGCCAAAAATAACTAAAAATAACGATGAGAAAACTACAGAAGGTATCAAATCTGTGCTACAGCAGAACCGAGAGGCTGGTGAGAAGTGCTAAGCTCATCAGAGGGAGAAAGGGTACTTTTATCTGTAAAAGACTTTTATTTTATAACAATAAAAGACTTTAAATAATTAACATTACAATTTACATCCACCTTTCGCCTTTAAAAGCTTCCTTATGAAAAGCTATTATATTAATTAGTTAGGAATATTTGCTGTCTGATGCCTGAGAGATTGTTGTACAATGGTTAAAAGGCCTAGTTTGGGCCTAGAAGCTCAAAATCATGGTGGAGGGATACAGATTTTGAAACTCCCCTTCAAACACTGGCCTGTATAACTCTTACTGCGGCTGCGTCCCATTTACATACTAATAACTCATACTTTCTAGTGTTTGAGTATCAAATCCAGTATACTGAAATATGCACGATAAATACTCAGAACCAGACCATACGAGGGACACTGTTATCCCACAATGCAATGCGAAAGGGAGGAACTACTTCCATCTTAAACAATAATTCTAAAAATAATGCTGGGTGACGCTGCAAGGGCAGCAGAAACGGTGTCTGGAGAACTAAGTAGTGATGTATACTGGCATAGCAACGCGTCATCACTTCCTGTTAGTACAAATCAGGTCAGTATCAGGTTACTAACCCCCCTAACCTGCACTGTTAAGATTTATATGTGGTCTATACCATGTATGTAAGTATTTGTGTGTAGTACGCAATTGGGACACAGCCCATGTGTTGTTGTTTTTTTCATGTAAATGGCTTGTAGTAGGGAGCAGTATCCAGCTTCATTTATTCAGTCATTTACTAAAATACAGTCTTGAGTCATACTTTTCTACGTATTTTTATTCTATTATTTTTACTTCTTCTTAATCACTGGTAGGACTGTCCAGATAATTACATGTGCGACTTATCGTACACTACATGGACATGACCTTGATAGTTTTTGCTGACCTTGATATTGCCCGAGGGAAGCTCACTAAACTGAATCATCCGGTGTGTCGACTCAAAAACGTGGTTTTATTTCATTTTAATTCTTTATTTTATAGAATGTTACTTTTTCACTGCTCTGTAAAGTGTGTAATTGCATTATTGTGCTGTTATATTCTCACACCTGTGACATAAAATAGTCTTAAAATGACAATAGTATCATTTATCACAATTATTTCTGGGCCAAATGTGATCCACAAAATAAATAGTTATTGTGGGAAAGTTCATATTGACTAGATTACTAAGACCCAGTTTACACAGGGTCACTTCATGTGCCTCGAGTTTCAGGACTGTATCTGAATTAGGCCAAACCACATAAGTGCCAGTGTAAATGCACCCAATACGCATTTAATCCAGATTCAAATCCACGTAACCACTTCAGGAGGAGGTCTGAGACGCATTTGAGCCACATGTACAGCAGTGTAAACACATCCACCACCTCCGAGGGGCATTCAACAACCTACACTCCTCCCAGTACAACCTACACTCCTCCCAGTACAACCTAAAGCCTCGAGTATCAGGATTATAAATGCCAGGGTAAACGCACCCAATACGCATTTAATTCAGATTCAAATCCGATCACTTAAACCACTTCAGGAGGAGGTCTGAGACTCATTTGGATAAAACTCTGATCAGGATACAATCCAGATACCAGTCGCATGAAGTCGCCTGGTCACTTATTGTGTCTCGAGTATCAGGATTATAAGTGCCAGTGTAAACACACCCAAGACTCAAATCCGATCACTCAAACCACTTCAGGAGGAGGTCTGAGACGCATTTGAGCCACATGTTACAGCAGTGTAAACACATCCATCACTCCGAGAGGCATTCAACAACCTAAACTCCTCCCAGTACAACCTAAACTCCTCCCAGTACAACCTAAACACCAGTTATAATTGTCATGCAACCAGAGAATTTGCATATTCTGCCTCACACAGCACTAGGATTTCAGTCTGACTGAAATTACTGGTTTTTGGGTTGTACTGGGAGGTGTTTAGGTTGTCCTGGGAGGAGTTTAGGTTGTTGAATGCCTCTCGGAGGTGATAGATGTGTTTACGCTGCTGTAACATGTGACTCAAATGCGCCTAAGACCTCCTCCTGAAGTGGTTTGAGTGATCGGATTTGAGTCTTATGTGAGTTTACACTGGCACTTATAATCAATCTGACCTGTAGTGACCAGGTGTAAACGGGATGTAAGTGTCTTTTTGGATTTCATTGGAATCTTCTGGAAGAAGAGCTTCAGCACTTCTTAAACCTCTTAAAGCAAAATGATCCGTCTAGAATGGGTTTAGGCTTCTCTACATCTGGACCTCCGTTCGTCACAATCCCACGGGAACACTCAGCAGTGTCTGAGATTTGCTGAGGATGTTCACAGAACATTCACAAATCATTTACACTGTGATACTGTATCAAACAGGCCGAGTATTACGATAACGGTTAACAAATAATCGATTGTGCAGCTCTAATCAGCCGTGTGATTAATGACAGCAGATAAGAGCTTTGGCTCGACACATTAAAGGAACATTAACACATCCAGTTCTCCACCAAGACAACAGAAACACCACAGCTCCGCAGAACCACAGCCGTTTTTAGGACATGACGGCATCTCTGACCGGGTCTTAATGTGAAGCTGCTGAGAGAAAGTGCACAAGCCAGAGCTCCAGCCCCGGTTTCCACTTTCACTTTATAGCTACACCAGCGGAGAGTGCGAGACCGCGGTGAGGCTGGGCACCTCCTCTGTGAGAAACTTCACAGTCCAAACCAACCAACACACTGTAGCCCAACACTTCTGAGAGCTGTAGACGACTTCAACCCAACACTTCAGACGCGTTTAACTCTGCGGTTTATAGAACTTTAACTCAACGCTAGAGAACTTTCACCTAACACTTTAAAGAACTTCAAAGACCTTCAACCCCATAGTTCAGAGAACTTCAGATTACTTCAACCCAACACTTCAGAGAACTTTTACCTGACACTACAGAGAACCCTACAGAACTTCAATCCAACACTTTAGAAAACTTTAACCCAACACTTTATAGAACTTCAAAGAAAACTTTGGAGTAACTTTAACCCAACACAGAGAACATCAGATCACTTTAACCTAAAACCTTTGAGAACTTCAACCCAACATTCTGGAGAACATCAGATCACTTCAGCCCAACATTCTGGAGAACTTCAACCTAAAACCTTCTGGACAATATCAAATCACAACACAGAATTCTGGAGAACTTCACTTCTACCCAGTGTTCTAAAGAATTTCAACCCGACACGTTAGAAGACTTTGGAGTAACTTTGACCCAACACTTTAGAGAACATAAGATCACTTCAACCCAACATTCTGGAGAAATTCAGATCACTTCAACCCAGTGTTCCAGAGAACTTCAACCCAACACTTTGGAGAACTCAACACTTTAGAAAACTTCAACCCAACACTTCAGAGAACCTTAAGACAACACTTTAGAGAACTTTTACCTGACACTACAGAGAACCCTACAGAACTTCAATCCAACACTTTAGAAAACTTTAACCCAACACTTTATAGAACTTCAATCCAACACTTTAGAAAACTCTGGAGTAACTTTGACCCAACACTTTTGAGAACAT